>NW_028258372.1:42550193-42703974 GCF_053883595.1 Heterocephalus glaber | reverse complement strand
GGGTCTTGTGTCTTCCCTCTACCTGTTTCACCCCTGCCCCCTCACCCTTGGTCCCCTGGACCCCTTCACAGCCACCCCCTTGCCTCATTCTACCCTTCTTTTATTTTTCTGTTAGTTTGTACTTTCCCTTACTCAGATGAGAGATACCATATGGCAATGATGGTGAACCTTTTAGATACCGAGCACTAAACTACAACCCAAAACCCACTATTTATCACAAAGTGTCAACACTGCAATTAAACCTGAACACTGAGGTTTTTAGTTTAAAAAACAAATCATACATTAACATCTTTTGTCTTAAAGAGCTTTTTTTTGGTTCTGGGAATCAAACTCAGGACCTTGCACTTATGCAGCAGGCGCCGGAACCACTGAGCTAAATCCCAGGGCCATCATCTTTTGTCTTAAAAGAAAAACACAATAACATGTGTTCTTTAGGCTCACCACCTCTGCCATATGGTATTCAAGTTGTGTGTCTGATTTATTTCACTCATCATTATGTTTTCCAGGTGGATCCATTTTCCTGCAAGCATCTTAATTTTGTTCTTCTTCATAGCTAAGTAGTATTCCATTCTATATAAATAGTGTATTTCCTTCATCCAATCATCTGTTGGTGGGAATACAGGCTGTTTTCAGGATTTTGTGGATATGAATTGTGCTAATATAAGCATCGGTATTCATGTATTGCTGTAGTGTGATGCCTTAAGCTCTTTAGGGAAGATATCTAGCAGGGGGATAGCTGGGTCGCATGAGATTTCTAATTTTAGTTCTTTAAGAAATCTCCATACTGATTTCCATAATGTTTCTACTAGTTTACATTCCCATCAACAATGTAGGAGGGTGACTTTTTCACCACAGCTATGCCAGCATTTGTTATTTTTTGATTTCTTGGTGATTGTCACTCTTTCTTGAGTAAGATGGAATCTTAGTGTTGTTTTTATTTGCATCTCTCTAATGGCCAGAGATGTTGAAAAAATTTTCATATACTTTTTGGCCATTTGTACTTCCTCCTCTGTGAAGTGTCTGTTCATTTCACTTGCCCATTTCTCAACTGGGTCTTTAATTTTAGGTGGTCTACGTTTTTTGAGTTCTTTTTATATTCTAGATATTAGTCCTCTGTCTGAGGAGTAGCTGAGAAGAATTTCTTTCCCATTCTGTAGGTTGTCTCTCTACTAATTGATTCTTTTGTTGTACAGAAGCTTTTTAGTCTGATATAATCCCATTTGTTGATTCTTGCTGTTGTTTTCTGTGTAATTGAGGTTCCATTTAGAAAATCCTTTCCTACACCCAGGTCTTCAAGTGAAATGTTTTACCTATTTTATCTTCTAGTAGGGTTAATGTTTTTTTCTAATGCCTAGGTACTTGATTCATTTTGATTTTAATTTAGTACATGGTGAGAGATAAGGGTCCAGTTTCCATCTTCTATAAACAGATAACTACTTTTTCCATCACTGTTTGTTGAATAAGCTATCTTTCCTCCAACATATGGTTTTGGTCCCTTTGTCAAAGATCAAATGGCTGAATATGTTTGGGGATGGTTCTGCATCCTCTATTCTGTTCCATTGACCCACATACTTTCTTTGTTCCAGTACCATACTGTTTTCATCACTATTGATTTATAAGGCCTCCTGCTTTACTCTTCTTGTCCAAAATTACTTTTGCTATTCTGGGTCCCTTCTGGGTCTCCATATGAATTTTAGGATTATTTTCTCTAGTTCTGTAAAGTATATTGTTGGTATTTTGATTGGGACTGCATTGAATCTGAATAGGAAGTATGGCCATTTTGACACTATTGGTTCTGCCTATCCAGGAGCAGGGGAGATCTTTCCATTTTCTTTCTTTTTTTGGTACCGGGGATCAAACTCAGGACCTTTTGCTTGTGAGGCAGGCACCAGAACCACTGAGCTAAATCCCCGGCCCAGATCTTTCCATTTTCTGATGTCTTCTTCAATCTTGTTTTTCAGAGCATAGTTTTCCTTATAGACATCCTTCACTTCCTTGGTTAGATAAATTCCTATTGGCAGGGATATTTCAATGCACTTGAGAAAAGCCGTATCCATATAAATAAACCACATAAGTCATACGGCACCAGATCAGCACAGGGAAGAGTTCTGCAGAAAAACCTGTGACTTGAAGAGACAGAGGACTGGAGTTTCAAGGAGCAGTTTGTAGAATACAGTAGAGAAACACCTTCAAGGATGGGTAAAGCTGAGCAGTGATAAATGGGAGAGACAGACTATACCAGTGACGGTGAACCTTTTAGAGAACAAGTGCCAAACTGCAACCTAAAACCCATTTATTTATCACAAAGTGCCGGCACTGCAATTAAACCTGGATACTGAGGTTTTAGTTTAGGAAAAACCCTCTACATTAACATCTTTTCGTCTTAAAGCAGAAACATGATAACACGAGTGCCAGAGGCTCACCACCACTGGACTGGACTGAGACACTGAGCCAGCCTGGCTTCAGAAGGTTGTTTTGCAAGAAGAAAATGGCATCAGGATGGAGATTCAGGTTCCGGCTGGGCTGGAACTTGAGGCCCTCTTGCCTCAGGCTTCTGAGTAGCTGGGACGATGTGTGCCACCACACTTGATGTTAAAGTTTGTTTTTCAAATAACCATTTATTCACACAGCAACCCCTGGGTAGTGTGGAAAAGTAGAACATACAGTTAAGTGAACATTTAAAAGAGAAAGACCTGCCATTCCTGTCTTTAAAAGAAGAATATTCAAGTTGACAGATATCAATTTCAGGGTTTGGGATTATAAATAATGGGAAGGCTGGGGACAATAGACGAGAAAGAGAAAGATAAGGAGAAGCACGGAGAAATAACTGAAAGGCATGTTGACAAATTCACTAAGACCTTCATCCTCTACCCCAGAGTAGAGAGAAGGAATCCCCAAGATGAAGATGCCTCTTTATCCCGCACAAATTCTATTGCCTAAATTAGCACCAGTCCCTCAGGAATGTTCATGCTTCTGCTATGAAGAATCATCTTCCAAATGCAGTAAACGCTCTCTGGCATTCTCAGTAGATGGTGTTTCCTCCCTCACACCTCTCAGTGATGAAGACAGCATGGGTCCCCTTGCTATGCATCTGCCAACTCACAGAAGAGCATTTGAGGGTCTGGATTTCTCCCTAAACTGAGTCCTACATTTTGATGCCATGTTAGGCATTTCAAGCAATATATTTATATATTTCTTACATTTGTCATAAAAGTTAATCTCTCAGAGAAACAAAATTGCCTAATGATAGAGGAGAATATGATTTTACTAAAACAACACAATGTAATAGTGATCACAGAGGCAGTTTCTTCAACCAGTTATGGCAAGTTCTGTTAAACCTATGCATTTGCTAATTATTTGTAGAATTTTCCCTGCATTTTAATAGCAACACCTTGCATTTATGTAATCTCTTGTGATTACCAAAGTGTTCTTTGTTTTACTCTAGGAAAATCACTCATTATTTGTGACAATGGGGAATTTTTTGCTTTATGGATAGAAAATTTTTCTAACCAATCAGTAACAAAAATTGTAGATGATATACTAACCTAACTGGAAAATAATGCATTGTAAGCATTTAGAAACATCCATTTAAATATAATAAATTGATTAGAAAATTAAAGGTTTTTCTTTTATAAAGCAGCCCAGCAACAATTTTTAATATTAACACTATGTTATTCTAGATATTGTAATAATCATCTCTGCTTGAATTCGAACAATTTCCTTGATGCTTAAAAATTCCTTTTTATAAATAACATAGTTCATTGTACTCTCTCAAAAAGTCTTCTTAATTATAACCACTTCACGATATTTGGTTAATTCTTCATTGGAAATTTTTTTGCATACTTTGGAGAAACGAGTCCCTCCTCCCAGTAACCTTTGTAGTCACCACACAAGCCAGATCTGTACAGCACTAGGTCAAGACTGGGAAGATGAACTGGGGTGGGGAAATACCCTCAACTTGGGGACAGGGTGCAGAGTCTCGGGGTGCGACCCTAGGGCTCTGCATTCTCACACACCTTGAATCACGAGGAAGAAAAGCTCCGTAAGTCACGGTTGGAATGGGCCAAGGGCAGGTAATTCAGCTTTGGCAAGTCCCCGCAATGAGTGTCAAAGGGGAAGGGACAGGGCCGGGCCTGAAAACAGATGCTGCGCTGAGCTCCGACTGGGCGAGAGGTCCCTCCTGCGGGGGAGGCCTGGAACGTCACACAAACCACCCTGGAACTCCGCATATCCACGCTCACAGTTCCAAGCCTTCCCACTGCTCAGGTGGCACAGAGGCTGAGATCCCCCTGGGGCCACACCTGAGTCCTCTCTGAGGGCACAGACAGGTGTGTGGCGGGCTCTGCAGGAGTTAAGTCATTGCTTCAGAGAAAGCCCAGGCTGAGGAGCACCGCCTGTCCGGGGAAGTGGTTCGTCCTTTAGAGCTATGAATTGCCCACAGGTGAACACGTTTTAAAAAACTACAAAGTCATGTTACCTTTTAGATAGCTGAGCCAAAGCATAATAATACAAGTCTTTAAGTGCGGGCAATACTGGGCAATCTAGTCTAATTATTGTTCTTAAAAAACTTCAGTGGTGGGCCGGGGATTTAGCTCAGTGGTTCCACCGCCTGCCTGGCAAGCACAAGGTCCCCAGTTTGATCCCTGGAACCAAAAAAAAACTTCAGTGGGAACTTCTTTTTTATACTTTATGGATTTTCTGACATAGTTGAAAACCAAAAGAATTTTCTGCATGATACCATTCCAGTCTGAGAACTATTCTAGTCCATACTTTCAGCACAGAAAATATCATATGCCAAAATTTAAATGGATCAATAGGATGAATTTAGAAGAAAGTTTTATTATGTTTTTCTAAATATCTGAATGACACTGGTCCCGCTGAAGTCCAGCATTTTATCTAGAAGCACTAGAAGACAAGTTGTTGAAAGGCACACATGTTACTCTTTGTGGGGAGTTAGCCCCAAGACTAAGTTTCCCTTTGTCGTCTAGGACTGCTTAGCTATTCTTCCGGACCATTTAGTCTCCTAAAGCAAGAGAGATGAAATGACATATCAGGACTCCACATTGCTTACCCCCTGTGGTTATCTGTTCCCGGAAGAGACAAATATAACTATCCAAACAACAAAGAAAGTTCTGGAACTTGTCTAAATACGACCCACACTACTCAGCTAAGTTTGAATGACTGTGACATACCACTAATAGCCAAAATGCTTGTGTCCCAAAAATAAATAAGAAGAATTGCCAAATATAACTGAACAAATTTATTTGGAATATTGATGAAAACACAACTAAAATGTCAAGGGAGAAATAAATCAACTAAATGGTTACTTCCTTTAGAAAAACAATAAAGAGAAGTAATTTATGATTAAGCAAAGGTCTTTATTAACATGGTTTTGATTTTTAAGTATGCAGTGTATCAAGAATTTACATAAGTTTTCATGATTCGTCTCAGAAAATCCTGTGATGTGGCTCATTGCATAGATGAGGAGACAAGTTGAGGTGGATTAAGTAAACTGCCTCCAAACTTTTCAGACAATTAGCAGCTCTGCCTAATCTAAACCCAAGGTTGACTGCAAAATCCAAGCTTTTCGTACCCAAATGATTTCCACTTATTGGACAATAACGATCACCTGTGGTGACACTGAGGAAACAGTGCTATTGGGTTTTACCTAGCAGGGAGGATGGCTGCTCCCCAGGTGCTGCTGTCCTGAGGTAGCGGCTTGTACCTGTGCGGGTCTCCAGATAGTGCCCTGGGGTGACAGCAGCCGCATGATCTTGATGCACCTGGGAAGTGCACCTCATTCTCAGGAGCCTCCAATGCCTGACTGATACTGGGCTACAAACCCCGTATTGCTCGAGCTGAGTCTGTAAGGTTCTGTGGTGTAGTTTATGCACTTGAGCCCTCATGTTCATGAGTTGGGGTTTGGTGAAGGCTCTTCCAGAGAACAGGCCCTTGCTCAGCTCCTTTCCCTCCTTATGGTGCTGCATCAAACCCTTATATTTGTCCCCTTTCCCCACCAAACAGCACATCCTCCAAAAGCTCACCTGTATTTGAACCCCTTCTAGAGAAACTGAACAAAGGTGGTTTGTGCCACAGGTTAGACCTACAAGACCAGCCCCGAGGAGGGGATGTAGAATTGGGTCTCTTACTGGACAAGTGGCAGTCAAGACTCCGTCGCTGGTGACAAGTGGAGTATTTTCAGCCCCCTGCTCCCGTCTCAGGGCAGATATTCACGTTTCTGTAGGCAGACAGACGTGAGGGGTCCTGGGTAGTGCAGCAGAGCAGAACTTCCCATCCTGGAAACGAAGAACTTTCCTCTTTACAGTACAAGAGGAAGGCAGGCATGGAAAGCGTGGGAAAAGCAAGGAGACCCAAACAAAGGAACTTTCTCTCTTCATTCAGACGTACGCAAGAAGAGGTTGGGAATGTCCTCAGGGCAGGACGCATGGGGAAAATAAAGAGAAAGGAGAGAGAGAAGCCTGGGTTATTCTATTTCAGGCTCTTGCAAGTGACCTGGCTCTCCCTCTCTGGGCCGCTTTTCCTCTTCTGCAGTAAACTTCATTTGTTCTAAAACTAAGACTTTGCTTGAGCATTGTCTCTCATGACTCAAGCCAGGTGGGCTGAGTGAGATCTTCTTGGGCTGCCAAGAACCGAGAAGTTTGTTACCTTTTCACCTGGGGAACAGCCATGGAGCATAACAGAAAGAGATGTGTGGGCTTGTGCGGTATCTGACATTTGAGAGGTGATGGGGGAAGAGCAATAACAAGGATTACAAAACTGGGTAACTGAACAGCATCCCTTAGCTGGAAACGAAGCCTCAAGGCAATCAATCATAAGTCAAATCCAAGTGTGAAACCCAGAAGGCCTCCTTGTTATAATTTAAAAACAAAAAGCAAAATACCTTCTACCTTAGGTAGCTAGAAGGTTGGGTGGGAGGGCTGGCTAATTATGCTAGGGGCCAGGCTCGGTACCTAATCACAAAAGAACAGAAGAACTTCAACACCGGGTGACTTATTAGTTCTGGCGAGTCTCCTACTAAAATTCAGGGGCCTCAGATACATTATACTGAACTACATTTACCGTGCTGTGTAGTTGATTTCAATGAGGAGGGAAAGGGAACACCTTATTCCTCCGTTCCAGTTGATGGGGAAATGGTGGCTTCAGATTTGGGATAGAGGATCTGAAGATGTACTACATACCCTGGAACACCGTACTTCCCCCAAACTCAGAACTTGTGTAGTTGGCCCCTTGTTGTAAAATAGTGTTCCTCCCTGCTGCTTGTAGACTGTACAGAGGAATCGAATGAAGCAGGTACTTTTCAAGGCCTTCCTCAAGACCCAAAGCTGGGGTCAAATCTCAGTATAAACTGACTCAGAAAATGCTGGGCCTGTTAAGAGGGAAGAGAAATTAAACTCAGGAGTCTTTTGGAAGTACAGGGAAATAATGATCAACATTAAATGAGGTAGAGATTGTCACGGGAAATAGGAAATATGAAATATGACATCTCCCAACCTGTTAACTGTATGAGACGCCAAGTTCTTGTTCTCTAGAAGTCAAAGAATGAGTCCTAGGAACGATGGAGGATAAAAGTAGGAAGATGTTTATGGATAGGAGAGCTCCTGAGGGGCAGGAGGGGTCCCAAGTGGGCGGCCCAAGGACCCCACTTTACAGAGGAGTTTTAGAGGGTGAAACTCACGTGGGTACAACATGGGCCACAGCCGTGAACACCCAGTAAGGTTACAGGTGCAGTCACTTAGGGAATGGTGTCCAGTTGGGAAGCGAGTCACGTACCAAGTGTGGATGGAAAGAGCAAGGATTCTCCTGGGGGCGGTGGGTCCAGAGGCCTCTGGTCACCCCAGGGTGGTCGATGCCTGTCTAGACTTCACTAAGTCTTCCAGTTCTTCCAGTTCTTTGAAGAAGTCCGTGGGTCTGGTTATCTCGTCTCCATCTTGAGGCCTGGTTTTCAGCCAATGTGTAGCTGTGGTGTGGTTCACCTTTGTCCTGGCCCTCTCGAGGACTTGGCCCTATCTGACTGCCTCTATTATTTTTACCTAGCTCATCTATCTATAACAATATGACTCACGTGACTACCATCTCAATCTAAGTGGAAAAAGGTCAGAGGCTCAGAAAAGGAGACATGTTAGAATGACTTTTTTTTAGGCCCAGAAGTCCCACCTGCTATGTTCTTCAGTGAGAACCCTGAGGTGGTTCCTTTCACTAAGGCAATAAGGAATGCACCAAAGACAGGGGGCCACATTATCGTGAAACTCAAAAGTGGCTAAGCACAGATCTTGATCTTGTGGAAGGAGCAGTAGGCTGCCTGGCAGCAGTGGGATGAGAGGACCCAGCATGGCAGTGGAGTGATGTTCCCTTTTTTGACTTGCAAATAGTCTTCCTTCACCTGTCCATAGACTGCCTTGAATGGACCCTTATCTTACAGGACCAAGACCGAGACTATGGATTATCAAATTCCATAGATTTCCACCCCCCAAAACACATAAATATCCCCACTTCCAAACTGTAGGGCATCTCATTTCTCTGAGTGCCTGGACTCCACTCTTGAGCGTGGCCTAAAATCTCTGCCCAACAAACCTTTCCCATGCTCCTTACTGATGCAAAGTGAAATTTCTTTTTCCAGAACTCTACAAAAAGGTGGGTTAAGTTCCTCTTAGTGTTATTCAAACAAGTAGGGAAAACGGGTACCGGGAAGCAATTTGCAATCTCTGTTACAACTCCCAATAAGAACAAGTTGTTCACTGACTGTGTACCTAGTATACTTTGGTCAGCTTATGTGGGCCTCACCCTTCCAAATAAACACAACCTAGAATAATGGTCAACAGAAATTGGCAGAGAGCAGAACAAAAGTTCCAAAGAAATGATTATTAACATCTTCTGATGAATATGAATTCAATATCCATTGAAAACCATAACACTTTTTAAATGAAGGAAATATTCTTTTAAGGTAATAAAATGGTTAAAATACAAAGTAAAGGGAATAGATCTAAAGGAGGATGGGCGAGGAATGAGACAGAAATATTTGTATGAGAAGCAAGAGAGAAAATGTAAGAAAATTAAAAGAGTGGCAAAGAGGTGCAGAATCTGACTAGCAGAGTTTTTGTAAAGAAAACATCATTGACAATTCTTTGATTGTTTAGTAGAATTCATTTGAGCAGCCACTTGGTCCTGGGCTTGTCTTTGTTGAAAAGTTTTTAATTGCTTCTTCAGTCTCTTTGTTATTGGTCATTCAAAGTTTCTATTTCTTCCTGAATCAGTCTTGGTTACATTTTTCTAGAAATTTACTAATTTCTGTAAGTTATCCCATTTGGGGCATACAATTGTTTGTAGTCATCCCTTATGACCATTTCTTTTAAAATTTCAGAGACAACTCTTGTAAGAGCTCCACTTTCATTTTTTACTTTACTTGATTCTTTTCATAGTTATACCATTGATTTTTCTTTTATTTACTTTTTCAAAGAACCAATTTTTGATTTTATTGGGTTTTTTTATGGTTTTCTTTTCTCTAATTGATTTATCTCTTTTCTAATCTTTATCATTTTCTTCCTTCCGGTAGCTTTGGGTTTAGCTTGCTCTCCTTTTCCTTGCGTGTTGAGACATAATGTGAAGCTCTTTATTTGAGGTCTTTTCTAATTTTAAATATAATTATTTATTACTATAAAGTTCCCTCTTACAATTGCTTTTACTGGATTCCACAGGCTTTGGGCAATTGTGTTTCTGTCATCCTTTGTCTCAATCTTTAATTTCTTTTTAGATTTTTTTCTTTGACTCATTGGCTATTTGAAGCAGGTAGTTTAATTTCTGCATATTTGTGTGTTTTCCAAGATTTCTCCTGCTGTGGATGTAACCTTCTTGGGTTTATTAAGATTTGCTTTGTGGGTTAATTTATGGTCAATACAGAACAATATTCCGTGTGTACTAGAAAAAAAAAGTTTATTTTGCTGCTATTGGATAGAAAGTTCTATATAAGGTTTTAAGGTCCATTTTCTCTAAAATGCAATTCAAATCCAATATGTGCCTATTACTTTTCTGTCTGGTTGATCTATTATTAAAAGTGACAAACTGAAATCCCCTACTATAACTGCATTGTCATCTATTTCTTCTTTCATGCTCATTAATACTTGCTTTACATATTCAGGTGCCCCACTGTTGAATGCATATATATTTATAATTTTATATCCTCTTGATGAATTGGACCCTTTATAATTAAACAATGACAGTCTTTGTCTTTTGTTAAGTGTTTTAAATTCCGTCTATTTCATTTGTTATAAGTATAGCTGCTCCTGTTCTCTTTTGATTGCGATTTGCATGGACTGTCCTCTCCCAAGCCTTCACAGTCTATTCTCTATGTGACCTTAAGGGTGAAGTGGGTCTCTTGGCAGCATATGCAGCTGGATCTTGTTTCTCATCCACTCAGCCACTCTATGTCTTCAGATTGGAGTTTAATCCATTTAAATGCAAAGTAATTATTGATAGGTAAGAAGTTACTCCTGCCATTTTGAAAATTATTTTCTGGTTGTTTTGTAGCTCTTTCATTTCTTCTCTTATTTGTGGTTAGGTGATTTTTCTATTGTGTTAAACTTTGATTCCCTTTTGCTTTATGTATCTGCTGTAGTTTTTTGCTTTGTAGTTACCATAAAGCTTATGAAAAACATCTTATAGTTATAATAAACTATTTTAACCTGATAACAACTTAACTTTAGTCACATTTAAATCTTCTTTACACTTTCACTCCATAATTAAATTTTTGTTGCTAAAATTTACATCTTTTTATATTGTGTATTCCTTAATAACCTACATTTGATTTTTAAACTTCTTACTAGAGAGTTGAAAAATTTACACAGTACTATTACAAAAATGAAGTATTCTGAATTTGACTGTGAATTACTTCTGGTAGTGAGTTTTATACTTTTATATATTTTCATGTAAGTAATTAGCATCCATTTGCCACCAGCTAAAGTGCTGCCTGAAGAATTTGTTATCAGGCTCAGGCTGAATTCCTCAGCTTTTGCCTACCTGGGAAAGATTTCATTTCCTCTTCATTTCTGAAACACAGTTGAGCAGGTTATAGTATTTTAGGGTGGCAATTAATTTTCATTTTGCACTCTGAACATAGGATTCTCCTTTCTCCTGGTCAGCAGGGTTTCTGCTGAGAAATTCACTGATAGTCTGACTTGGGCTCACTTATCTGTAACTTGACACCTTTCTCCTACTCCTTTTAAGGTTCTCTGCAGTGACTTTTGACAGCTTCGGGGCGACCTTACATGGGTTGGTTGTATCTGCCTAGAGACCAGTAAACTTCATGCAGCTAGATGTCCATGTCTGTCCTAAGACTTGGGACATTTTCTGCAATTATATCATTAAATTTTCTATGCCTTTCTCCATTTCTCCTTCCTCTACAACTTACACAATTCCAAGCCATTTAGGTTCCTATTTTTAGGTTCCTCTGCTTGCCACCTACCAGATTAAAGGAGGACATATATTTGGATGAAAAGGAAAAAAGCTTTATTCACAGATAGAGAGGCCCATTTGCCTCAAATCACCATCTCACTGTTTACAGCTGGGCAGAGGTCTTTTAAGAAGAGGAACTCGGGGGAGGAGGAGCACAGACAGACAATGTAGGTCTCCACCCTTGCTTTATCACTTCCAGACATCTTAAACTCATTGTCACCTTTCTTAGGAAGGAAAACTGGGCTCCAGCCCTCCTGGTGTCACCATCTGCATATTCTGTCCCTTTATGTGGGGCTGAGGAGAGGTGTGGCTGTTGCATCTGGGAATGAGCACTGGTGTTCCAGTGGGATGAGCAGCTAACTCAGCACCAGTAATGAATTAAAGGGACAGAGTTACAAAGGAAGGCACTTTATTTGTAAGGAAGAAAAAAGCAGAAGGCAGAAAGCTGCCCCAAATAGGGGTAGGGGGTTCCAGAAAGATGGATTTCTGCAGGCCTTTGTCTCCAGCTATTTTTATCGGGTGATAAAGGCCTTCCCCCCCAAGTTGGCACCTGGAACTTGTCACGACCTGATTGGATCTCTGAACTTTCATGGGTGGATCCCGGGCCACAGGATCCTAACCCAGGGGCCAGTGTCTGTGCACATGTTTCTTGATGGGCTTTGGTTATTTTCCTGCCCATTTGTCTTTGTCAGGGCCTATCGCTGGGATTTACAGGTTGGCTAGGGGGAGTCTTATGGAAAGGCAAGTTAAAAGTTAGTAATTAAGGAGATGTGTGTTATCTAGTACAGCAAAATAGAGGCCCTAGAATGAGAATACATACACATACCATAGCTTTTTAAAGTTAGTAGCCCCCCTTTCTTGCCTCCTTTGTATTTCATTGGAGGTAGGGGACACTACTATCTTGGCTTTGAGCACCTGTCTTTTCCTGTGCTCTGCCTGTCAGCCTACCTCTGACCCTGATGTAAGTCCCAATGATATACGCAGTGATCACATTCATCATAGGGGATTTGTACCTGTACATAGTATATCGCTTCTTCTTTTTCCCATACCCCTCCCTCCCTTCAATCTTTCTTCCCCTCCTTATTTACAAAAGCTTTGTTTCCATTCTTCTCTTTTTTTCCTTCTCTTTCCTCCCCACTTCCCCCTCCATGTTCCCTTCCCATTTGAACAAGTTTTTGTTTTGTTGGTTTTTTGGTGACCCTCCTTTTTAGCACACTGTAAATTGGTTGACACCTGTCCTATGGGGTCTAACAATCTTCCCGTTCAGGAGATTAGGTGACTCACCAAGGTTATAGGATCATGTAGAAGAAATCCTCTTATGTTTAGGGTGCTTGTTGACTTTGGAGGGCCAGGGCCAAAATATTGACTGTCCTCTTGACCAATGTACCTTTTCAGCTCTGGTCTCTTAAACCTCAGTTGTTGAACACCCAGAAGATCAGTTATACCAGTATTATAATTAGAGTAGTAGATTTAATTTAATAATCTTCTCACATATATCAAGCACCTTGGAATTTGTAATATGGCCAGGGAACTGTTATTTTCTTATCAATCATGGTTGTCATTGGAGTTGAACCACTGTAGAATCCCTGTAGAATGTTAACAGGTAACGATTATAAAGTTTTACAGAGAAAACTTGAGACCAAGAGCAGCATAACCTTTTAGCATAACAATCATCATGATAGTATTATATCAAACCATTAGGTTTTGTCATTATTTTTGAAACACATTTAAATGTTTACCTTAGTATAGAAAACCTTTTTATCTTTATGACTTAAAGAACTTTTATCTAAATTTGTCATCTTTCGATAGTGTCATTGAAGAAGAATATACTGTCCATAGATGCACCTTATATATTATTAATGTCCAACCTTTAACTTTTAGAATGACCTAGACCACACAATGTTTGAGCATCCCTAACTGTGGTAGCATGTAGATAACATACACATAACAATCACATAAGAATAAGTCTTGAAAAAAATATCTGCCTCGTCTGGCTGGTTGTCTCATGCTGGACTGACATGCATGTATTATCATAACTAGCTATAACACAACTAAGGGAAAGCCAAATGCTTGAACCTAAAGAAAATGTTTACCACCATAAATAACTTTAACCTGAAAGTCGCCAGTATGAGATGTTTTTTAGTTTTGTATCTTTGAAGACTTCTATATTCACGAAACATAAATATATTTAATGTACCATGAAGTCAGCAATAATGAATGTCACAGTTATATAGAAATCTTTGTATATATTAACTTAGTTTTTACATTTAAGGCAAAATTTAGACCCGTTTAACTGGTTTTATGATGTGTAACTGACGAGAATCAAAGAACATCCTTAGAGCTCTTGTAAATCTAGAAAATGGAGTTTGTGTCCAGCAAACTATGTGAGGCAGTGTCCCGTGAAGAATTTTTTCTTCACAGCTTTGTTTTTCTAGGCCTAGAATTTTTGTTTTCCATTTTTGGTTGGTCCTGTTACTGACTTTTCCTTAACCTCCTTTAATGGAGGTTTTGTGTACACACTGAGAGTCTCTTTTTTGTACTTTTAACCCCCTTGCAATTGAAGTTTTTCTTATATATCTGTATTTAACCCACACACACAAAGACAGTGGAGAGCTTTTTTGAGTGTCCTCTAGGACATGTCTCAGTCACACATTTGATCCCCAAAAATGCCTTGATCATGAATAGACTCGTTGTCCAACACTCAGGTGTGACTCATCCATACAATTAAAAATATCTGTTTGGGTCGCGAGGAAGAAGCCGAATCACCCTGCTGCAGACAGGCAGGTCTGCCCATGCCCTACCGAGGTCCTGAGTCGCACAGAGCACGCCGAATCAGCCAGCTGCAGACAGGCAGGTCTGTGCACGCCCTACCGAGGTCCTGAGTCGCACACAACACGCCGAATAAACCCGCTGCAGACAGGCAGGTTTGGCCACGCCCTACCGAGGTCCCCAGGAGTGCAGAATATGCCGAATCAGCCCGCTGCACACAGGAAGGTCTGCGCACGCCCTACCAAGGTCCTCAGTCGCGCGGAAGACACCAAATCACCCCGCTGCAGACAGGCAGCCACCTGGTTCCACACTTCAAAGATGCAGAGGACACCAGACCACCAAACCAAGGTACTGAGTCCCGCTGTTCCCAGCCCAGAGGTAGGGGCTTCTGAGCCGTCGACCCACTACTCCTGGTCCAGACGAAGGGGCTTCCCGGCCACCATCCCTCCCGCTGCTCCCAGCCCAGAGGAAAGGGCTTTGGGGCCACCTTCTGTCCCGCTGCTCCGGGCCCACAGGAAGGGGCTTTTGGGTCACCATCTCTACCGCTGCTCCCAGCCCCTGTCCCACCTCACCCAGCTCAGAGGAGGTAATCCATGCAGGCACTAACAGTCCCCCACCTGAGTCAAAATGAGAAAACATGTAAATAAGTCTCAAAACTAGACTTCCAGATCACCTACAGCAACCCCAAAGGGAAATGAGATGGAACACTCTGATACTCAACCACCTGGACCCACTGAGCTGGCAACAAAAGGGGATCTGGAAAAAATGAAATCAGAAATAATTTCTCAGATAACAGGAGAAATGGTGCCCCTAGTGCAAGACATGATTAATAAATCTAGAGAGGAGCTGAGGAACATGATGGAATTCCAACATAAGAAACAAATGAAATCCATAAAACAGATGCAAATAGATTTCCAGGACATGAAAAACTCCATTGAAAGTCTACACAGCAGAATGTGCCAATGTGAGGACAGAATTTCAGATGTAGAAGATAAGAGTGAAATAAGTGACCAGGAAAAGAAAAATTGCTTCAAAATTAAAAGGGAACATGAGAAATCAATCCAGCAGCTGCTGGATGATGCAAAGAAGAATAAGATAAGACTGATTGGGTTCAATGAAGAAACAGGAGAGAGTGGAGATGACATAAAAAACCTCTTCACAGAAATAATGGCAGAAAACTTCCCAAGCAGGGGAAAAGAGCTTGACATACAGATAAGTGAGGCATATAGGACTCCAAATAGCCTTGATCAAAAAAATCTACACATAGGCATATAATTGTTAAGATTCCAGGAACACAACAGAAGAACAAAGTTCTCCAAGCAGTCAGAGAAAAGAAACAAATCACATACAAAGGAAAGCCCATCAGAATCACAGCAGACTTCTCAACACAAACCATCAAGGCAAGAAGAGCTTGGAGTGACGTATTCCAAGCCCTAAAAGAAAACAGCCTCCAACCCAGATTGATGTACCCTGCAAAACGATCTTTCAAAATGGATGGAGAAATTAGATACTTTCATGACAAAGAGCACCTTAGGAACTTCGTGAATACCAAACCAGCACTCCAAAGAATTTTACACAATATCCTAGGAACAGACATTGAGGATCACAACCCCAGGAAGCACAGCAGAACTGAACCCATTGGGCATGACAAGAAATTAAATGTAAAGGGGGAGAACCCAACAAAAAGAAAAAGTCATGACAATGACAAGTCAATAACGTATCAGTTATAACCATCAACTTTAATGGTCTCAATTCACCAATCAAAAGAAATAGACTGACAGAATGGGTCAAGAAGCAAAATCCAACAATATGCTGCATACAAGAAACACACTTAATTCAAAAGGAAACTCATAAACTGAAAGTTTAAGAGTAGAAAACAATACTCCATGCGACAGGAACCCGAAAAAAAGCAGGAGTAGCTATCCTCTTGGCAGATCAAGTAGATTTCAAACCAACACTGATTAAGAGAGACGAAGAAGGACATTACATCCTCATAAAGGGAAGAATCCAAGAGGAAGAGATGACAATCATAAATCTCTATGCACCAAACACTAGTGCACCCAACTATATAAAACAAATACTAATGGACATGAAAAGTCATATATGCACTAATACAATTGTAGTGGGGGACCTCAACACCCCACTGTCACAAATAGATAGATCAACTAGACTAAAAATAAGTAATAAAATACTAGAACTCAATCGAACCCTTGAACAAATGAACTTAACAGATGTTTACAGAGTCTTCCACCCCACAAAATCAGAATACACATTCTTCTCAGCTGCACATGGGTCATTCTCCAAAATAGACCACATACTCACACATAGAACATGTTTAAGTAAGTGCAAAGGAATTGAAGTTATCCCCTATACATTATCAGACCATAGTGTGATGAAAATGGAGATCCATAGCAAAAGAAACTCAAAAAATTTCATAAACATGTGGAAATTGAACAACACACTTCTGAATAACCAATGGGTCACAGAGGAAATTAAAGAAGAAATCAGACAGTTCCTTTAATTAAATGACAATGACAATACAACATATCGGAATCTATGGGACACAATGAAAGCAGTCTTACGAGGGAAATTTATAGCAGTGAATACGCATATTAGGAAAACAGAACAATCCCAATTAAACAACCTGATGCTGAACCTCAAGCTTCTAGAAAAAGAAGAGCAGGACAACCCCAAAGCTCATACAAGGGAGGAAATTAGAAAGATCAGAGGAGAAATCAATGCAATGGAGACTAAGAGAATGATACAAAACATCAATGAAGCCAAGAGTTGGTTCTTTGAAAGAATCAACAAAATTGACAAACCTTTAGCCAACCTTGTCAGAAAAAGGAAAGACAAGGCCCAAATCCATGCAATTAGGAATGAAAAGGGTGAAATGACAACAAACCCAGCATAAATCCAGAGGATCATCAATACCTACTTCCAGAACCTATACACCAATAAGATGGACAACACAGAAGAAATGGACAGATTCCTAGATACATATGAATTACCAAAGTTGAACGAAGAAGACCTAAAAATTCTGAACAACCCAGTATCAAGCAATGAAATTGAAAATGTAATTAAAAACTTATCAACTAAGAAAAGCCTGGGACCTGATGGCTTCACTGTTGAATTCTACAAGACATTTAGAGAGGAACTGCTGCCACTACTGTTTAAACTCTTCAATGAAATTGAAAGGGAAGCAATACTCCCAAATTCATTCCTGGAAGCAAGCATCACCTTGATCCCCAAAGCAGAGAAAGACCCAACTGAAAAAGAGAACTATAGGCCAATCTCACTAATGAACATAGATGCAAAAATCCTTAATAAGATACTGGCAGACAGAATGCAGAAGATCATCAAGAAGATCATACACCCTGATCAAGTGGGATTCATCCCAAGGATGCAGGGATGGTTCAATATATGAGAATCAATTAATGTAATACACTATATCAATAGAGGCAAGGACAAAAACCATATGATTATCTCCATAGACACAGAAAAAGCATTTGACAAAATCCAACATGCATTTATGATAAAACCCTACAAAAAATTGGAATAGATGGTCTCTACCTCAAACTGATAGAAGCCATCTATAAAAAATCAACAGCCAATATCATACTAAATGGTCAATAACTGAAATCCTTCACACTAAAATCAGGAACAAGACAAGGATGTCCACTATCACCACTCTTGTTCAATATAGTTCTGGAAACATTAGCCATGACAATTAGATAAGAGAAAGAAATAAAAGGAATAAAGATAGGAAATGAGGAAGTCAAATTGTCATTATTTGCAGATGACATGATACTCTATATAGAAGACCCCAAGAACTCCACCAAACGTCTTCTAGACTTAATAACCAAATTCAGTCAAGTAGCTGGTTACAAGGTTAACACACGAAAATCAATAGCATTCCTCTACACCAATGACAGACTCACTGAGAGAGAAATAGGGCAAATAATTCCTTTCACAATAGCATCCAAAAAACTGAAATACCTAGGAATCAACCTAACAAAAGAAATCAAAGACCTCTTCTCTGAAAAGTATGGCACTCTGAATAAGAGATTGAAGATGATATCAGAAAATGGACAGACATCCCCTGCTCCTGGGTAGGAAGGATTAATACAGTGAAAATGGCCATACTGCCAAAACTGCTATATAGATTTAATGCAATTCCAATTGAGATCCCAGCAGCATACTTCATAGACCTTGAGAAAACAATCCAAAAATTCATTTGGAACAAGAAGAGTCCCAGAATAGCAAAAGCAATTCTAGGTAACAGAGACATGGCAGGGGGTATCACAATCCCCAACCTGCAACTCTACTACAAAGCTACTGTGATAAAAACAGCATGGGACTGGCAAAGAAACAGACCTGAGGACCAGTGCAACAGATTAGAAGTGCTGAAACAACGCCTGACACAATGCAGCCATCTCATCTTCGAAAAAGTAGTCAAACACCCTCATTGGAGGAAAGATAGCCTCTTTAATAAATGGTGCTGGAAAAATTGGGCTTCCATTTGCCAAAGATTAAAACTAGACCTATTATGTCTCACCATGCACTAAACTAAAATCAAAATGGATTAAAGATCTAAATATTAAAATAGAAACTCTGAACCAGTTGGAACAGAGGTTAGGTAGAACCCTTGAAGACATCGGTGTAGGAAAAGATTGCATGAACAAAACCTCAGTTGCCTGTGAACTAGCACAAACAATCAACAAGTGGGATCTCTTCTTATTAAAAAGCTTCTGCACAGCAAGAGAAACCACCAGCAGTGTGAAGAGACAACCCACAATGTGGGAAAAAATCTTCACCTGCTCTTCCTCAGACAAAGGTCTGCTATTTCGAATCTATAAAGAACTTAAAAAGATCAGACCTCCCAAATTTAAAGACCCAATCCAAAAATGGGCATCTGAAATGGACAGACATTTCTCACACAAAGAAGTAGAAATAGCAAATAAATACATGAAAAAATGCTCAACATCACTGGTCATTCAAGAGATGCAAATGAAAACAATGCTGAGATTCCACTTCACTCCAGAAAGAATGGCTGCTATCATGAAATCAACCAATAACAAATGCTGGTGGGGCTGTGGGGAAAGAGGAACCCTGCTCCACTGCTGGTGGGAGTGTAGACTGGTGCAAGCACTGTGGAAATCAGTATGGAGATACCTCAAAGAACTAGGACTGGAAGTCCCATTTGACCCCGCTATTCCACTGCTGAGGATCTTCCCCAAAGAATTAAAAGAATCATACCACAGTGATATATGTGCACCCATGTTCATAGCAGTGCAGTTTGTAATAGCTAAAACTTGGAAACAGCCCAAATGCCCATCAACTGGAGACTGGATAAAGAAAATGTGGTTTTTTTAATAAAATGGAGTACTACTCAGCCATAAAAAATGAGAAATTAGAGACATTTATAGCTAAGTGGATGCACATTGAGGCAATACTCTTAAGTGAAATAAATAGGACACACATGTGTAAATACCAAATAGTTTCTCTGGTGTGAGAAACTGAAAGTGTAAATAAGGACTAAATGTATAATAGGTCATGTGAAATAGGAAGAAAAGGGGCAAAGGGGAAGGAAGTGGGAGGGCTAGGGGAAAGGATAGAAGGGAATGGGATTAATATGAGAAAATGGAAAAATAGGAACAAAATCTGTGTAAATAGGGAGGACTGGAGGGGTTGAAGGGAGGGCTGGGCAAGGGTGAAAAATAAGAACCAAGAGAGACTATGTAAAGGTGCAAATTTCCAATGATGAATGTCATTATATTGTATACCTAAAATGTACCAATGATTAGAATGAATAATCGATAATGCAAAATAGGAAGAAAAGGTCCAAAGGGGTAGGGGTAGTGGGAGGGGCAGGGGAAAGGAAAGAAGGGAAAGGAAAAATGATGAGAAATGGAAAAAATGGAAACAAAGTCTTTGTAAATAGGGAAGGGTGGAGGGGGTGAAGGGAGGGCAGGGAATGGGGAAAAAATAAGAACCAAGATGCATGATGTACAGGTACAATTCCCAGTGAGGAATGTAATTGTGTTGTGTACCTACAATGTACCAATAAAAGAATTTAATACAAAAAGAAAAGGGATTTACAAATGCCAAAAGAGAACAAGGTTTATTCAAAGAAACAATATCAGAAAATACTCCAAACCCAGAGAGGATTGCAATAAGCCTGCTCAGATTCAACCCAACAAAGTCTACCTGAGACACATTACAATCAAGCTTTCAGACACTGAAGACAAAGCAAAGATTCTAACAACATGACAAAAGAAACAACACATAAGGATATTCCAATTCACTGAACGACAGACTTCTCAGAAGAAATTTTAAGGATGGGAGGGAGTGGAAGGCTATATTCACAATGCGAAGGGAAAAACATTGCCAATCAAAAATTCTGCAGCAACACAGCTGTACTTCTGAAATGAAGGAGAGATAAAGATATTCCTAGATAAACAGAAGCTGAAACAATTTATCACCAGCAAATCTGTCTTACAATAAATATTAAAGAAACATGAAAAGCTTTGAAAATTATAAAACTACATAGAAATTAAACAATATATTTTGAACAAGTAACGTATCAATGAAGAAATTAAGAAGGATATTTTAAAAGTTCTTGAAAAAATGATAATGAAAACACAACATACCAGAACTATGGGATATAGCAAAAGCAATTTTAAGGAAGATACTTATAACACTACTCTTCTCCATCAAGGAAGCAAAAAGATTTCAAATAAACAACATACCATTGCATCCCAGGTAACTAGAAAAACAAGAATAAAATGAATCCAAAATCAGAAAATGATACGTAATAAAGATCAGAGCCAAAATGAACTCAAGACTAAAAATTTACAGATCTGTAAAAGAAGAGTTGGTTTTCTAAAAAGATAAAATTGTCAAACCCTAGGCTAGATTAACTAAGAAAAAAGAAAACTCAAATATCTAAAATTAGAGACAAAAGAAGATATTACGATTGATATCACATAAACACACAGCATCATTAGAGACTGTTATAAAAACACTATATGAAAAAAGGTTTGACAACCACAAGAAATGGAAAAATGTCTGGATGCATACATCTTGCCAAGATTGGAGCATGAAGAAATAGAAAAGCTGAACAAAACAGTAATGAGTAATGAGATTGAATCAGTAATGAGCCTCCCATCAAGGAAAAGCCTAGGACCAAAGGGCTTTCCTGCTGAATATTTTAAAACATTTAAAAAGAACTAATACCGGTTCTTTTTAAGTTATATAAAATATGAAGTGGAGGGAATTCTCCCAAACCTATTCTACAAGGCCAGCATCATCTTGATACCAAAACCAGCCAAAGACACTACAACAAAGAAATTACAGGTCAATATCTGAAGAGAAGAGAAATAAAAATCCTCAATAAAAAATTATCAAACCAAATCCAGCAGTTCATTAGGATTACTCAGTACTAAGTTGTGGTTCATCCCAGGGATTCAAGGATAGTTCAACATATGCAAATGTATAAACATGATATACTACATTAACAGAACAACGGGAAAAACCCTATGATTATCTTAAAATTCAACATTCTTTCATGATAAAGACTGTTGACAATTTTGCTTTATAATGTACAAGGAAATAAAAGACAACCCTAAGAATTTGGGTAGAAAAATCAGTACAGTGGTAATCTTAAAACTGAAAAATATAACTAAAATTAACAATTGAACTAGTAATTAATATCAGAGTATATGTATATAAAGAAATAAATACTGAAATTTATATTCATAGTAAATCAACTAGAAGCAAAAAGTTACACACAGACAAAAGCCTAGGAAATAGAGAAGAACCAGAATAAGGATGTAACCTAGACATAATTGAAGAACCAGAAGGACACAGAGAGGCAATAGAACCAAACGAATATTCAAAGAGAGTATTTATTTGAAATATTAAAGTATTTGAAGTTGAAAAAAATCAAATGAAAGATAAATCTTTAGATTAGAGAAGTTTTAAGAATCTCAAGGTTTCAAAGATCCAATCCAAAAATGGCCATCTGAAATGAACAGACATTTCTCAAACAAAGAAGTAGAAATGGCAAATAAACATATGAAAAAATGTTCAACATCACTGGTCATTCGAGAGATGCAAATGAAAACAATGCTGAGAGTCTACCTCACCCCAGAAAGAATGGCTGCTATCAAGAAATCAACCAATAACAAATGCTGACAGGGGTGTGGGGAGAAAGGAACCCTTCTCCATTGTTGGTGGGAGTGCAGACTGGTGCAACCACTGTGGAAATCAGTATGGAGATACCTCAAAGTACTAGGGCTGGAGGTCCCATCTGACCCAGCTATTCCCCTTCTGGGTATCTTCCCACTTGACCCAGCTATCCTCCTGCTGGGTATCTTCCCAAAAGAAAAGAATCATGCCACAGTGATATATGTGCACCCATGTTTATAGCAGCACATAGCTAAAGTTTGGAAACAACCCAAGTGCCCATCAACTGGAAACTGGATAAAGAAGATGTGGTTTTTTTATAAAATGGAGTACTACTCAGCCATAAAGAATGAGAAACTAGAGACATTTATAGCTAAATGGATGCATATTGAGGCCATCCTCTTAAGTGAAATAAATAGGACACACGTGTAAATACCAAATAGTTTCTCTAGTGTGAGAAACTGAGAGCGTAAATAAGGATACACATGGATGAAATTGCCTAATAACATATTTCTCGGATTGTGTTTCCATCGCGTGTACTATGAGTGTGTCAAAATTTAAATTAGGGAGAAGTTTGGCTTACGTGGAGTCTGCTAGCTAACTGGAGTTTTTTTCCAGACCACTATTTGTTCAATGTTGGTTTTGGGGATCTTTCTGAAACAAATTACATCCTCTGGTGTCTTGTTCGTGCTTGAGATGCTTTTTTAAGTTATATGGAAAAAATGTTTAAGTGCTTTTCAGTTTTGTTTTGGTTGATTTCTACTGTATTTGAATATTATTGTAGTTTTTTTCCCCTTGCATTGTTCTTCTTTGAATGGTTTTAATTTTTGCATGTGTGTGTGTTTGATAATAAAGTTATTTTTTTTAAAAAAAGAATCTCAAGGAAAATAAACACAAAACTAAGCTGGAGAGACCTCAAAAAACTATTGAAAACAAGAAGACAACTTGGAGAAATCAGGAAAATCAGATGACCTGCAAGGGATCAGTGTAAACAACAGCAAGACTGGACAGAGGCGTTCAGAGGCAGAACACAAGGAAGTGAAGTCTTCCATACAGTCAAAGACAACAGCTGCCTATCTGAGCTTGTGTATCCTTCAAATATATCCTCCAATATTAAGGTGAAATAAAGACATGATTGTGAAAAACAAAAAGAGACATTGATCATCAGCAGACCCTCGTTAGGGGAAACAGTGCCTCTCAGGCAAGACAAGGGGGCAAGAGAGAATTAAACAAAATAAAAACAGTGATTACACAGGCACAGCTAGACTGCTTCTATGCCTTAGAAACAATAGTAATAACAATAGTAATAATAACAGTAAAATGGAATTAAGACATATAAAATTGAAAACCAAAAAAGCATATCAATGAGGTAGAAGTAAAAGATTTCTAAAAGTTTACATTTCCTGGGACGAGGGAAAGGCATGTCAGGGTAAAGAGCATAAGAAAAGTGAGACATATACAAAACACACATATACTGATTGAAAATAGAAAAATGAGAAAGTAAACAGGAAAATTGAAGAACAAGTTAAAAAGGAGAAAACATAGTAAACAGTAAGATAGTAGATATAAATTCAAATATACTAACAATTACATTAACTTCACAGAATAAATGCTCTAAAGAAATCAGGAAAATTGTGAAATAATGTTAAAATATCTATTACCTCTTTTAGGATACACTTAAAACATAAAATTACATAAAGTTAAAAATTAAGAAACTAGGGCCAGGATTTAGCTCAGTGGTTCCGCTGCCACCTGCCTTGCAAGCGCAAGGTCCCAAGTTCGATTCCTGGTACCAAAAAAAAAATTAAGAGACTAAAAATAATAAACCCTGAAAACACAAACTCAATAAGACCTTGATCTACATTAACATAAAAGTAGAATTTAAAGATAAAATAATTAACAGTGATCATCATTTCATCATAATTGAAGGTTAAATTCACCAGCGAAGTGTACATTTCTAAACTTGTATGCATCTAAAAGTGTCTCAAAGTATGAAAAGAAAAAATGGTTTCAAGTAAACTACAAAATAACAACTAATTCATAATAAGTCATTCTCTATACTAAATAGTCAGTAAACAGTCAATAAAACTAAAGATGTAGATTGAAACATCATCAAAACTAATTGGACCTAACCGATATACATGAACGTTGAAACCAATAATTGCAAAATGTGCGTATTTTCTAGCACACAGTGAAGGTTTCCAAAATTACTATACACTATGCAATGAAGCAAGTCCCCCCCAAAGTTAAGGGATTGTGCTCAACCTTTTCAATAGAAGAAAACAGACACAAACAAATATACTTCACCACCACCATCAAAAAAAGTTCAAATTCTCTTACTTTCACACCCTTTGGAAACTGCCCATGTCAAATTTTCCTGACAGATGGCAGCCTGAGGCTCATGCGGAGCTGGTCGATAGCCAGGCTTGCACTGATATTTCACCTGTGTCCCAATCACAAATGCTTCTTGATTCCTTATGGTAAACGGACTTCTCTCCCAGGAAACATAGGGGACGTCTGGTAAGACACGACAACCATCTGAGCATAAGGAGAGCAGGAAGGGGGAGAAATGGCAGAGCAATCCATGACACTGGTACAGAAAAATGACATTATATTCATTCAGCAAGCAGCCGGGTGACAGAGACAAACTGAGAATGCCAAGAAGACTCAGCAGCCTCACTGCCCTGAAGACCAATGGAGAGCACTAAGACCGGGGCTCTGGGGAGGCTGTCGTGAGGGACAGGCCATGGGGCTGAGCAGAGCTTCATGTGTTGCTCCAACCATATGGTACTGTAGCTCTGCTTCTACCGCACTGCACATGGCACAGCCCATCTTTGGGGAAGCATTAGGACCACTGCTCCAGGATGAGACTAACTTTCAGATCTCTCTGCCAAATGGGGCATTAAAATAAGAGACATCCCCCTGGTCATTACAGCACTGCCACCACCCAAACGGCAGAAGTGGCCAGAAAAGCCCCTGTGATCTTTGTGTATTAGCTTTTGGTCTTGTATTTCCATCTACTCAATCAGTACTAATGGTTCGTGTACATTAAAGAGGGCACACATGTCTATCAAGCTACTCATTTATTAAACTTTATCATTACACATTTAAATAATACCCAGCTCTTATCAAGACAGAAGGGAATAGACAAGCCACAATGTGTGGTGGCTTCCCCACTGATTAACTATGTGAACTTATGATAGTTGCTTAATGTCTCTGTTTTCTCATCCCTGAAATGTGATACAGACAGTAGCTATCTCTTAGGAGTGCTGTAAATATAAAATGATTTAATTAATATAAAACTCTTAGAACAGTGTTCAGTGTGTAGGAAAGTTTAAATAAAATATTAGCAATATTAAGGTTAGGAGTGACCTGTATATATTTACAATGTCAAATGTTGAATCATGGAGACTAATGTGGCTCGAGGAACATCTCTGTATAAATTAGAGAAAGGAGCTGTCTAGAAGGAATTTCACTTCCATCGTCCAACAAATACTCAGGAATTGGGGATTTTGTTAGGAAGAGGAACTTTACCAACACCTGTGTGAAAACTTTTGTATTAAATATATAATCAACAATATCAGCAAAGTCACTGGTGTGACAAGTATATGATATATACAAAATCCTTCAAATAATGCTAAAAGTTTACTAACAATCTTGTTTCTAACAAGAAACTGGGGAAAGTATAGATTTGATGCTTCCTGGGATTAAAGTGGGCTGTGCCTGTGACCATGCCACCGCCATACTTTTGAATGACTTCAGGTGGGACGTACAGCTGGCCTGCGGTCACTACTCACTGGGCTCACAGGTGGGAACAGAAGGGTACCACTTGCTGTTAGCTTCACAGTGGATCACACTGCTGCCCCTGAGGATGTAACCTTTGTTGAAGCTAATCACGAGAGTGTCTTGGTAAGGGTAGAAGAGTCCAAATCCAGAAAGAACTGTTCCCTTTGGAATATGTGGGTGATGACAGATGATTTCTAAAGAAGTATAGAAAAAGACGTCAGAGTATAAAAGAGAAATGACAATAAAGATGTGATGACAAATGTTGGTATGGCCCCAAGGAAGACAAGATATGAGTTCACACCAAGTGGATACAAAAGAAACATTTTAGATTGAGTTTGAAATGTTCTTTCATTCCTTAGGGTGCTCTGGAAACTGAGGACCCATCATGTGGGTCATTATAGATAAAATCCTCTAACCTTGTCTTCAGTAAAAACTGGCAATGTTTAAACCTGGAAGCTAGGAACTCACAACCCTCCAAAAGGCTGAAATGACAATGACATGTGTCACTTCCAGGTCAAAGAGTTTAAGAGCCAGGGATTGACCCTCATTGCTCTCTTCCCCTGCTGAAATGATTGTGGACATTTTGACATAGAAGTGTTAGAAGACTTAACGGTCCTGGTTAATACCCTGGGGAGTTAGCCATGCTAACAGTATGTTAGGAAGGAGCTTGAAAATCTTGTGGCCATAAAAACCACAGGAGATTTTGCTGTATAACATTAATCAAACAAAGAAATTGTTACAATGCTGAATTTGTCTTTACGTTATTCCATTTATGCCGGTAAGTACATCTACCCTTTTCTCTTAAACAAAGGAGTACAAACACTTCCAGTGCATCACTGTCACTTACTTTCACAGGTAGGAGGGCTTGGGCTCCAGACACCTACTGTTTTATTCACCACCACACAGGAAATGGAGGCGTTGCCTACGAGGGAGTAGTTGGGGTCACAGCTGTAGGTGACCGAGGAGCCATATGTGTAGAGGTCTTCATCTCCACCACTGTGTTTCCCATTGCTGATGTCTGGAGGGGACTCACATTTGACAACTGACATGAAAGAGTGAAGAGAAAGGCGTATAATTAAAGAAGGCACTGTTGCAGATCTAAAGTTCCTGCAGATTCATAGGAAGGACCCAGGAGGCAGAGAAGATGCACAGAAGTGTTACCCCTGATATAGGTTAGGTGTATGGCAGAAAGACTCTTTACTTACTCATGCATTATGGGAGAGGATAGCTCCAGTCAACTGCTTTACCCTGGCTCTCACACTGACTAGTTGCTGAACCAACGAGGCTGTATCTGAAAGAACAGGTCAAACATTTCAGTGGGATTTATCTTGTAACAAAAACAAGGATTGCTTAGCACATTTTCAACAAATGGAATTTTTTCATTATTCATTCATTTATATGTGTTCGTGATACACACTGGCAGGTTTCATTTTGGCATATTTGTACACGCATGTAAATACTTAATCACTCCCCCATTCTTCCCTTCTCCTTCCCTATCTCCTCTTCCGATCTCTTCCGTCTTCTCTAACAGGCTCCCTTCTACTTTTACACCATCTATTCCCCCATTTTCCTAACATGAGCTTAAACATGTGCAAGTTGATGTTCTCATTTCACTTAACATAATTTCTCCCACTTTCCCGCAAATGACATGATTTTGAAATATTTTTCTTTATTGCTGAATAACATGTATTGTGTATATATACCACATTTTCTTCATCTGTTCATCTGTTGAGAATTATACTTCAAAAAATATGAGTATTCAAGTATCTCTACACTATGCTGACTTTAATCCTTTTGAGAAAATACCAAAGAGTGGTAGAGCTGAATCAACGTATAGCTCTATTTTTAGGGTTTTTTTTTTAAAGAACCTAATTTCCTACTAATTTTCACAGTATCTTTACCCTGCATCCTTACCATGTTTTTTGGATCCTCCATGATAGCTATTTTGGGGTTTGGGGTTTTTTTTTTCTTTTTGGTACCAGGGATTGAACTAGGGACCTTGCACTGGCAAAGCAGGCAGTGGAACCACTGAGCTAAATCCCTGGCCCATGATAGCTATTTTGATTGGGGTGAGATGGAATCTCAATACAATTTAGACTTGCATTTCCCTGATGGCTAGAGACATTCCACATTTTTCCTATATTTATTGGCCATTTGTACTTAAGAAAAGTGTTCAATTCTAATGATTGGGCAATATATTTGGGGGTTTGGGTGTTAATTTTTTATTCATTTTAATATTCTAGACATTAGCTCTCTAATAGAATAGTAGCTGGCAAAGATTATATCCCATTCTTTGGTTGTCTCTTCACTGTGTTTATTGTTTCATTTTCTGAGCAGAAATTTTAAAAATTTGATGTAATCTTACATGTTGGTTCTTGCTATTATTTCCTGTGTTATTAGAGTCCCATTCAGGAGTCTTTGTCTGAACCTATGATTTCAATTTTTCTCCTCCATTTTCTTCTAGGAGTTTCAGAGTTTCAGGTGTTAGATTTTTGATCCATTTTGAATGGATTTTTGTACAATGTGAGAGATAAAGATCTAATTTCAATCTTTTATATATAGATACCTAGTTTTCCCAGCACTAGTAATTTAAAAGGCTCTCTTTCTTTCAACATAAATTTTTTGCTCCTTTGTCCAGAATCAAATGGCTACAGCTGCTTAGGTTTCTTTCTATACCCTTTATTCTACTGGTCTATGTGTCTATTTTTGTGTCAGTACCATGCTGTTTTTATTACTATGACTTTGAAGTGTATTTTGAAATAGAGAATAATCCATCTTTTAATGTCTTTTTTCCATTTCTTTCTTCATTATTCTGTAATTTTCACTGGAGAGGACTTTCACCTCCTTGGTTATGTTTATTCGTAAGTACTGTATTTTTTGAGCTATTGTGGTTGAAATTATTTTCATGATTTCTTTCTCAGAAGGTTCATTATTGGTGTATATAAAAGCTATTTATTTTTATGCTGATTTCATATCCTACCACTTTGCTGAATTTGTTAATCAGCTCTGAAAGTCTTCTGGCAGAGTTTTAGCATCTTCTACATAAAGAATCATATTATCTGAAAATAGGGATAATTTAACTTCTTCCTTTCTTATTTGTACCACTTTTATTTTTTCTCTTGTTCTGGATGAAATTTCAAGTACTATATTGGCCAGAAGTGATGAAAGTGGTCATCCTTGTTTCATTACTGAGTTTAGAGGAAGTACTTTCAATTTTTGCACATTCTGTAAGACGTTGCTTGTGGGTTTGTCATAGATAGCTTTAATTGAGGTAAGATCCTTCTATACCTAGTCTTTTAAAGTTTTTATCATGAAGTAGTGTTGAATTTTGTCAACAGCTATTTCTGCATCTATTGAGAGGTCATGTTGCCTTCATCTTTGGTTCTTCCTATGTGGTGTATTACATTTTTTGATTTAAGTACACTGAACTATTCTCTATCTTTGCATTGCTGGGATGAAACCAACTTGATCATGCTCTATGATCATCCCTTTAATGTGTTATTTGATTCTGTTTGCATGAATCTTGAAGATTTTTATCTATATCGATCAAGGATATTGGTCTATTGTTTTTGTTTTTGTTGATATCAGAGGTATGTTAGCTTTGTAGAATGAATTTGGAAATGCTCCTTCCCTTTCTATGTCAGAGAATAGTCTGAGGAGCACTAGTGGTAGTTCTGTAAAGATCTGGTAAAATTCTGTGGTAAATCAATCAGGTCCTCGGCTTTTCTTTGTTTGGAAATATTTTATTACTGCTTCAATCTTATTGCTTGTTATCGATCTTTTTATTTTATATGCACTTGGTGCAAGTGTGGTAGGCCATATGTATCTAGAAATTTATCAAGTTTTTCTAGATTTTTCAATTTATTAAATATAAGTTTTAAAAATACTCACTAATAATCCACTTAGTTTCAGTGGTATAGCAGGTAATATTGTCCTTTGTGGTGTTTATATTAATTTGGGTCTTTTTCTTCTGGTTCACTTGGTAGGGCTTATCAATTCTGTTTATCTTTTCAAATAGCCAATTCTTTCTTTCACTGATCCCCTGCATTGTACTTTTAATCTCCATTTCACTAATTTCAGATCTGATTTTATGATTTCTTTACTTCTATTGGTTTGGGCTGTGTTTGAAGAGTTCCTCATCTATTGCTCTCACTTCTCTGCTCCTCAGCTGCCAGGAAGGGAGCATATTTATGACCCAAAGCAATGAGGCCAAGCAACCCTGGACTGAAACCTCCATACTCAGGAGCCAAAGCAAGTCATTCCTCTTTTAAAATGTTTGATCTCAGGTACTTTGTCGCAACACAGAGAAGCATAATGCAACCCCAGATCTCCAACCACCCAGGCCAAGTTCAGAGGACAACAAAATATAGGAAAATCAGAAGCTAGTCACCTGAATTTTCTGAAATGGTAGCAACAGAAGTAAAAAAAAAAACCAAAACACAGGCATTTTGTCACAGCAATGGGAAACTAACAAGCACAATACTCATAAACACACAGAGAATGAAGGAACCCTTGGTGCATGAAGGTCAAAGATCTTGAGTATGTATTTGTCTTAGTTCCAGCTGCTGTAACAAAATGCGATTGGCTGCATGGGTTGAACAGTACAAATTTCATTCTCATAGTTCTGGGGTCTGGAAAGTTCGCGATAAGGGTGCTAGATGGTTGGGCTCTGGCATACGATTACTTCTTGGTTTTCAGATGGCTGTCTTCTTGCTGTGGCCTCACATGCACAATCAGCAAGCTCTCTCAAGTACCTCCTTTAAAAGCCAGGAAGTCCTTCATGAGGGCTCCATCCTTATGACTAGTGGCCCCCTAAAGACTCCTACCTCCAAATACAATCACATTAGAAATTAAAGCATAAGTTTGGGGAACACAAACAACACTCAGTCATGGCAATTTTGTCAAGAGAAAAAAAGCAAAAGGAAAATTCTAAACAACATACTCTGTCTGATATCTTCTTTGTAAAAGAAGGACATAAATATTGATAAAAATGTCTGTGCTCACTTGGGTTTACTTCAGTCTTGCTAAGAGGATAAATCAGAAACTAAAGTCACTTCCTGTCAGAAGGCAGAGAAGAACTGGATGAATGAGACTTAGGGGAAATGAGAATTTTTGATGTGTACATTAGCACACAGTGTTTACTGTTGTTGTTGGGTTTTTTCCCCCAGAACTGGGGATTGAACCTAGGGCCTTTGCTCTGACCTACATCCCCTGCCTTTTTTAGGTTTTATTTTTTTATTTTGAGACAGCATTTCTCTAAGTTGCTCTGTTTCCCAGATTAAACTCACACTTGCAGGCCTCCTGCCTCAGCCCCACAGAATGCTAGGACTAAAGGCTCATGTGAGCCACCTTGCCTGTATACAATTTTGTTCTTGAAATATATGAATGTATTAACTCTGTACAAAAAATTAACTACAAAAATAATCTTCTAGTTTTCCTTCTACTCACCCCTTTGAGCAGCTGAATTCTATGGTTGAACCAAAGAGCAGATCAGTTATAATTTCTACTTTCCCATTGGCTAACTCTCCTGGGTGTCTGCATCGCCTGTCTGAAGGAAAATGGAACTGGTGATTAGAGGCTACCAATAATCACAAGCTATAACATTAGAAAAAATGTCTGGTTAATTATCTTTCAGATCGATCCAGAGTTATTTTTCAATACATGTTTCTGATTCTGACTCATTTAATTTTTACTATGAGGAAAAATAAAAAGTATAACTCATTTTTCTAACATGTTTTTAAAAGATGAAAAACTACCTAATTTCATTTAATTAAACCTCTGTGATAATACAGGATGTGGTATATTGACCAGTTATTCACATAAGTTTATGCTCTCAAAAATGTACATCTTTGGTCATAAAAAATAGACAAAAGGGGAAATAGATTCTATGCCCTTTGTGTTGGAAAAATATTTCATTATGTAACCCCAATTGACTTTTTCCAAATAGTATAGGTGATATTAACTTTTAAGACCATTTGCTCAAAGATTTTCCTATGAATTAAGGAATTTATTAAAGAAAAATAAAGCACAATTGAGAAGAATAAATGTTGGCAATTACTGGCACAAAAGACATTGTAGATCCATGATCCATTAATATCGCAAATAACGTAGCTTGAGTTGACTCTCCAGTAGCCGCGGTGGCAGTTGTATCTCAGAGCAATTCCAGTTGTGAAGTTTGTCCCATATGACTGCATGGCTGGGGACGCAAAAGGAAGAGTGGGTGGAGGACCACAGTCACCTGGATACAAAAGCGACAAGGACAACCAGAAGTCACACCTCCAGACAGAGGCGTTGAGAACGAACGAGCAGTAAGACTTTCACAGCAGAGACCGTGTTTCTCTTACTGCGACTCTTTGGCTCCAAAGTTCAGTGAACACCGTAAGTGATCAGCAATGCATGCTATTCGATGAACCATAACAACAACAATGATTTTAAAAGGCAAAAACATGTTCGTCTATTCTTCCTTGAATAGGTGATAATTTGTCAAAACTGGCTGGGGAGCTCTTAATTTCATTGTTCTCTCAGATTGCTCACTTCTGCCTGCCTACTCACGGGACAATCACCTGTGTGAGGCCATTTTTCACTATTTCTTCCCTCAGTAAAAACGTATCATATCAGTAATATCATTAGTTATATCTGGAATTCGAGATGAGAAGGAACTATCTTAATTATGTTCTCTTGGATTTCTTTTTAATTTCAATTAGATTGCCTACTCCAACATGAAAATGTTTTTCAAAGGCATCACAATGTGAGAATACATTAACCCTTGGAAAATAAAAACTTAAATCTATTTCTCTAGCAAGAAATAAAGTTTTAAGTTCCCTTCCAGAGGCCCCAGCAGAATTATCTACATCTGCCCTCCATTCTGACACATTAGCAATGACTGTTTTTCACAGTCAAGTTGACAGGTAACATATTTATTTCAAGTCGTGATTTCTTTGCAGTTAGGTTGTTTCAGGCGCTTTGAGAGGAAATTCTAAAAGGGAAAATCAAGAATATCTATGAAACACCCCTTAACAGCGCCTATAATACCAAATTTCCTGAAATTCCTGGCTGTTAAATATTCCCAAGATGTGAAACACAGATATCTATCTGTTCGACATCTCTTGCAGAAAGGCCTGTGATGAACCCATGAGGAGACAGCAGCCCAGATGATCTCCCCATTACTCACCAAGAGCAGGAGCCAACAGAGCAGCTACCAGAATAACTTGGAACAGAATTGGATCAGAGACTGTCCACAGCCTGGGGAACATGCTGGCTCCCAGTTTTCCCTTTTTGGGAAAGGTGGAGCCCTCCGGGAATGCACGCGTAGTAGCTCTTGGGGAGCATGTGATCCGACTCCTCTTCAGTATGTTTCTGCTGAAAAACTCAACAGTAGTCTTGAACTCCTATTTGTCATAAAGTACTAGGAAAAAAATCACATGGGAACCATCTTCAAAGAAATTGCAATCAAATAAGTAAGAAAAAGCATTAAATACAAATACATACAATAAACAACTGCTTATACTATCGGGCCCTGGAGCCACTTAATTCTACATGAGAGGTAGCCTGGGCCTCTGGTCCATACTGCTGTGAAATTAGGAGGATGAGCATAGGCCGTTTTATGCCAAAAGTAAACACCAAGTGAAAACACAGCAGTGAGAAGGTAAAGTTACTCCTGGGAAATAATCATCAGCAGTTCAGTTTTCTTGGAAGTTAAGGAATGTTGGTAGGGAGGTGAATGTTTACAACAGGCAGATTCCAAGTGGATTTGAATGAGGTTTCAGTGTCAGGATTGGGAGTTTGGAATCAGAAAATGGAGAGTCATTTTCATTTATAAATGTGTTTGTTTTTGAGTGAGATCATTACTGTGTTTTGAGGAGATCACTATGGCAGATGTGTTCAAGGCAGATTGGAGGCAGAGAAAGGTCACAGGGAGGTTGATTAAGGGGACCATTGGAACTGGCCAGGGGTGCCTGTAAGACGATCTGAATAAGCAAATGACACAGGAGTTACACAAAAGGGAACAAATGTAAGAAAAGCAAGAAAACAACGAGGCAGAGGACTAGAGTTGGAGACCCATCTACAGTACCTATTCATCTGCAGCATCTGCCCATCTGCCTGCCTGGACCAGTTTGTCATGGCAACTGTCAACAAAAGCAGCCATATGCTGAGACAGTTCGGAATTTTCAAAGCATGGTTTGTCACAAAAAATAAAATAAAATAAAGGGAAAAAAGGAAACTTACTCTTACCTTTAGGTTTCTTGGTCCTGGTCATTCATTAATCAGAGATTTTTTCTCTGATTAATGCAAAATTCTTATAAAGTCCTTCTTATCTCCTATATGGAAAAAAATCCTCACAAATTATAACTTTCCTTAAGAAATTCCTAAAACCCAAAGTGATATATGAAAGCAATGATATACATGATCCCACCTTCACTCTAAACCCTTAGGTGGACCGAAATGATTTCTACCACCATCTCTCCTTATTTGTATAAATTGTGGACACAAATCTACTCACGGCAAGTCAGTCTTCCTGTGGTCCTCACCAAGCTGTCCCTGCCTACTTTGTGTGGGACTGAGAGAGGGGAGTTTGAGGTACTCCTCACTCTACATGCAGCAGCTCCCCTCATTTACTGAGCAAGATCTCACGCCAGACTCTCAACATTCTAAACCTCCCCACGCCAGTGCCGCTGATTGTGACGTCACACGTTTCCAGAGAGAAGCGGCACAACCTCACTCAACTGTAGGCTTTGGAAGTTAGGTCTTCTGGATCACACGCTCCTCCCTCCCCCTCCCCTTCCCCTCCCCCTCCCCCTCTCCCTCTCCTAGGAAACCCAGTTTACTTCCCATTCCTACTCCCAGAAATTGGAGGTGGACAGGAACATCAACGAACACACTTACATTTCAGGATCCGTAAAAATGAGATATACGTGTAACCTAATGTATGTCTTACTTCATTGGTAAACACTGTTAGTTCTCCATTCATAAGTTAAACAGCCAACTAACTCTAACTCTTCAACAATATATACTTTCCATGTCACAAAACTCATTTTCTTTCTACTATGAAATGTAATAATAATCCTGAAACAATTTCTGATGAACAGATATTTGAAACTCCCCCTCCTGCTCATCCTCCCTCCCTCCCTCCCTCCCTCCCTCCCTCTCTCTCTCTCTCTCTCTCTCTCTCTCTCTCTCTCTCTCTCCTCTTCTTTTGAATACTGCGCTCTCCAAAGTGACAAACACTAACATTTTCCCCAGGGTCATCTGAGTATTTAGTCTATCACCAAACTGAAGGAATCTGAGCAAGTAGAAGACTCCTAGTGTCGCCTCGGTTTTGAAGCACCTTTGATTGCCGGCATTCCTAGCCCCTCCCTAAAACAGAATTTACCTCAACATTCTCTCCTTTCAGGCAAATGCTCTGCTAAAAACTCCAAGTTCTGGCGATGTGATTGGCAGCTGTATGGCTGGATGGGGATGAGTGGGAGTGAATAAAGACTAATTTGTTGTCACTGCAAATGATTAACTGCAAAAACAGAAAAAGCTGCAGTGTGTAGTCAGTCTCTTCCTTCCCCTGAGCTAGTCTTCAAATTTTGTGAGATGTGGTGGTGTTTGTTTTCTCCTTTGCCTCCCCTTACCCATAAAAAGCAACAAGGAAGATGATAGGTCTCCCACCACCTCAGCAGCTATTATGTATAGTAGCTGCCCTCTTCCTATCGTGCCTTGCCCCCTCCCCTGTGTGACGTCATGCCAAGATGGCTGCTCCCACCAAAGGATAAACCCTTCTTCCCAGCATGCCCCTGTTCCCGCCTAGAGAGTAACCTAATACTCGCTCACCTCCTACCGCCTAGTGACATCACCAGCTCCTCCATTCCCTAGTCACTACCTCACTCAACCCTACCTCAGCCCCACCTCAGCCCCACCTCAGCCCCACCTCAGCCCCACCTCAGCCCCACCTCAGCCCCACCTCAGCCCCTACAAACCCCACCCCAGTCTCTATAAAAGACTCTCCCTGCCCTGGCCATATTGCTTTTGTCTCTCCTTTGTTCAGAGACAGCCCGGCAGATCTATTCCCCTAATAAAGGCTTGTTGTGGCCTGGTCTGGTCTTGGTCTTCGGCCTTTTACCTGACAGAAGATGGCCCTCCTGACCTATCAGACGCACACACACACACACACACACACACACACACACACACACGCATTTGTGGATTCAGCCAACTTCCAGTGATGCACAAAGTAGTTGGGCCTATTATGGTTATGCCTGTATTGCATATGTAAGACTTCTTTTCTTGTATTTTTCATTATTCAAAACATAATAACTATTTACATAACGTTTAAATTGTTTAAGAATTATAAGTGATCTAGAGATGATTTAAAGTATGTGGGAGGGTACGTGTAAGTTATATGCAAATAGTCTACCATTTTTCATATAAACTTGAGTATCCTCAAATTGGACACCCAAAAATTCAATCCCCTTCAGATACTGAGGAAAAATATTGCACAAAATATAGAGATGGAAATGAGCAAAACTAGACAATGCGTCCTCTCGGTCCTGGGGTCCCATCCTTTTTGTTGAAGGACGAGGGCATTCAGACCTGACCCCTGATTCATCAGAATGTGGCAAAGTTGAAAGGCCAGCTCTTATGATTGAGTTTAAACAACTGTAAACAATCCTCAGATTAGGTCCAACTTCACCAGAAGTGATTCACATGGTGAATACTAGGGCCACAATTTTAGGGAGTGTTAGCTTTTCACCACTGTGACCAAATACTTGGCAAACACAAAGGGGAAAGGTTTATTTTGGCTCATGATTTCTGTCCAAGGGCAGATAACGCCACAGCAAAGCCGTCATGGCGGAGGGCTTGGTTGAGCAAAGCTGCTCACTTCACAGCAGCCAGAGAACAGAACAAGAGCAAGAGACAGCGCAAAGGTCCACTTCAGAGGTGCGTGCCCATCACCTACTGCCGCTGCGTAGGCCCCGCCTCCTAACAGCACACTCTGCATCCTTGCACACCCGGCCACCGAGTGCCGCGCCCCAGAGACAACGCCTGCTCCAGGGCTCTATTCTGTCTGCAGGCCCTCGAGTCACCGCCAGCTGCAAGGGCCCTGTCCCTCATCGTGTTCTCAGTGGTTGAATTTTGCCTGGTGACTGCAGGCCAACTCTGGTCCAGCCAACCAGCGACCTTCCCCAGTATCTAGTGACTGTACAGAACAGCTACACGTCTTCAAATGAGGTCAAATCCCTCCCTTAGAATGCCCCTTCCCTTTGAATTTGTCCCCTTTGAGTACCTTCCCTCAGCCCAAGGGTACCGTACCCATTTCCTCACATTCCCATAGTTACTCTTTATCATATTAACCCTCTTTGTTTCAGTGCTTGTGTGGCTTCTATCTCCTGATCTAAACTATGCATATATATTCTGATATCATCGAAAACTTGTAGTAATCAGGTTTTCAATTTAGTATGTGGGCAGATGGAATAAGTCTATAGAAAAAATTATAGAAATATATTTTTAAAATTATATTACTCCATCCAGATTATTTATTTAATGAAGATTGAATTCATTGTATCTTTAAATCTGTAAACAGGTTCATTATTAGTATCAGAAAGTCAATTATTTAAAATGGACAGAAAAATGATACTAGGAATATATCTTGATTCACAGAAATTTTAGAAAAAATATTTTCCTTATACAACTATAAACTAGCTGGACAATGGAAATAGATGCTTTCTAGTTGTAACATTTTTTGGGGGGGCGTACCAGGGATCGAACTTGGGACCTTGCATAGTTGTAACTTTTTATATAACCTCTACCAGTGTCTTTCTTATGTTTATAAAACCTGGAATTGAAATAATTCACTTATCTTCCTATGGTCAAAGAATGTAATTTGGCAGCAGATGTTTTACAGTTGACTTCTCTTTGGCAGAACTGAACTTTAGGTCCTAATTAACATTTCATATATTATACACTGCTTACTCATAGCATAATTATTCATTGCCAACATAGGCAAACCTCTGAGTAAAAAAAAGATGAATTGGTCCTACTGGTAAGGAAGTCATTTCCCTGAAGACAGAGGTGAACGCAGCTGTCTTGCCTTCTAAGGATAGGAGGGATCAGCTCAGGAAAGAAAGTCCTCTTGGGACTGGAAAGTACTGTGGCGGAAATAACCAAAGCCTGAGGAGTGGTGGGAGCAGAGAATTCAGAGGTAACATCAAGGCAGAATCTCATCTTCCTTGGTAGAAATTTCAGTTGTAAATTCAAGTTATAAGCAGGCCAAAGGCCAAAAGGTAATGCCTGGAGAAACCACAAAGGACACCAGCAAATGCCCATATTTGGAGACTCCTCTCCTTGCACTGGCCAGGAGACAGGACACCCCAAAACTCAGTACTTCAGGCCAGGTAGAAGCTCATTTTTCTTTCATGTCACAGTTCAGAGGCAACCCTGCCCCCACAATCCATAAAAGTATTCACAATGGTCAACAGAACCTCCCACCATGGGAAACCAAGGGACAGCTCCTTTTCCTTTGTCAGCTCAACCCCTCTTCCCCCAAAGCTGTCCTCCTCAACAAGGCGGAAGCTGGTTCACCAACCAGTCAGCATTTTGGTCCTCAGCAACCGGAAAGAAAAAGTGAAGAACAATTTGCATGTATTAGGAAGTTACTCCAAGGGAAGGTCTAGCTAGCAGCCCTGCTGATATTTAAAATGGTGCAAGCTGTTCTGTACTTAACATACAAGTAGAGGTTAATATAGGAGAACAATTACCAGTCTCTGCTGTATGCACCATGTAATTTAAACAGCCTCACTCCCAACTTCCACCTGCTCACTATGTGTTTCATTTCACCTGTTTTTTCCAGAACCACTGACGGCTACTCTGATCTGCACAAGGAAGCAGGGCACAAGGAAGGTATTTAACATTTCCAGAAGCAGACTTCAATTAAAGACAGACAGAAGTTACTGTGTAAAGCCAGCTCCTTGTGCTGATGCATAACACTCTGGGATGTGATTTCAACATCTTCACTGGTTCCCTCGGTATGAGGCTATAGTCATCAGTACCAGCTTGATAACATATCTTTTTGAGCTGTTCTTTCTTCCCCATCTCCTCCCTTTCTTCTTTTGGTGTTTCCTGCACATCAAGAACAAACTACTGACACTTTACTTCTTGTTTCATGGTCTGCTCTTAAGAACACTTAGACTAAGGCCATGTGGGAGAACAATGGGCTCTGGGAGAAAGATTGGAACATCTTCTAAAACATTTAGGAAGATGTGGAAAGAGAAATGTAGACAACAAAGCAAGTGAGCAAGCAAACATCACTTGAAAGGACATTAAGGGGCTGGGGATTTAGCTCAGTGGCACCGCGCCTGCCTGGCAAGTGGAAGGTCCTGAGTTCAATTCCTGATACCAAAAAAAAAAAAGGACATTAAGGACAACAGACTAAAACAAAAGAAAGGAAACATGCTCACAGAACACTTTTGGGATTAATGCAGAGTCATAACATATGAAAGTTATTGTTGATTTAACCAAAATTGCATAGTAGTAACTACATCAGAAAAAAGAGAAAAGGCAGGTGTGTATTAGAAGATGATTAAACCTTTGTAATCCAGTGGATAACATAATGTATTGTCTAAAAATGTACAGATAAATACTAGGGAAAAAATGCTACAAGAGATGACAGTGGTTCTTGAGACTAGGACAAAGGACTTGTATGGGTCCAGAGAGTACAATATCTTCTAAAACAAGTATGCATTTTAAACCATTTAAAAAAATTATTAGGTAAATAGATGCATTTGTTACCTGATTTATAATCTATAAAATTTTCTGCAAAAGTTAAAATTTCAATATAAAATTGAAATTTAAAATGTAAAGAGAAAGAGGAAATGTTATGGAGGTTTGCTACTTATATCTACCTTTATCATTTTGACATCTGTGTGCCTATACATGCATTTATTTTAGATAGTTTTTGAAAGATTTTTCAATAAAAGAATAAATTTTCAAATGAAAAAATAATTCAGATTAGTGTGAAAATAACTGTACTGCACCATGACATTCATTAAGGTAGTAAGAAAGGAAAAAGAAGGGCCTGGCATTTTAAAGTCTCAGCTATTCTGTAATATTCTTAAAAACCATAGCTTAAGATGGATAACTCTTTATCCAAGCACATTCATAATCTAAAAATATACGCATCCATAGCTACCCATTCTAATCCAATAAGATGGTATGGGAAGTGTAATTCTATTTAAGAAATTAACTCATTTATGAAATTAATCTTGAAAAGGGAAAAATAATCATTCTTTCCCAATCAATCCCAGTTTCCAAACCGCATTCTCTATCTATAAAACATTCTTAACCACAGCTACAAATATCTACCAAGGATTTTTATGTAGATAGTACCTTAAATACTTAAACTAAACTAATTTACTAATACCACATGAACTCGTTAGTAAGTGTGATTGCATGTAGTGTGCAGTGATGCTATGCAGTACCAAATACAAATTAGGAATTTAGTCTGTTCTGGACAAAATGTGGACTCTAGTGCAAGTGTAATAAAATAAGACAGAAATTATAAAACTGATGAAACGATTCAGCTAGCACATAACAAAATGAAGAGACAAAGTCATATTTTAAAAATCATTAATGAATGGAGATTTTCTGGGTGACATTTGGTTTCAGGAGGGAAGAGATGGGGCATAATTTCTCTTGCTGGCGGCAAGGTTTGAATAAGAATTAGCAAAAGTGAGTGAGGGAAAAGAGGAAGTACTAGGTACTTACCACCTTTAATCCAAAGAGCTGGCCTATGCCCTCTCCTTGGTCCTGAAGAGGCTGGAAGTACAGAGTAGCTTTGCAGGAAGCTGGCACAGACAGGAGGGACATCTACCTCAGTTTCCTTTGCATACAACTGTACTGCTACTAGCAGGAGCCTGGGCTGGTGGCTCCACTTCCTATTGTGATGCATCTGCCCTCCTCCTCCTGAGACACCAATGATAATTATCTTTCTGTGTGTTCTAAACTTTATTTACAATCATTAGTATAAAATATCTAGGCTCCTTTCCTGCCTCGCATTCAAGCCATCACTGAGCAACTGGCTGCACAAGTTCTTCCTTCGCTCATAAATTCTTTTCTAAGCCATGTTTCTAACAGTCACTTCCACTTTCTGAGATCATATTTTTGGTGCATAATGTGGAAAGGATGAAAATTATACTATGTGAGATATATAAACAATGAGAACAGAGGACATATAATTCAAAAAATGTCTAAGGCTTCACAGGGCCCATCAGACATCCACAGGCCCAGAACCAAAAAGACGGACTCGAGTTTGTCATGATGGATTCTGGACATATTCATCAATTTCAATTAAGTTGAATTAATTGAACTTAATGCATACAGAGAGACAGGTTTAACAATTTCTCAATTCATGAAAATTTACTAACAAGACCTACCAGTATAGACCAGCATGAAATGAGAGAGAGGAAAGTAGACAGCCCACTCGACAGAAGTGAAGAAGATGGGTCAGGAGCAAAGATAGGCACATGACCCAGGAGTCTGACAAGGGAAATAAGATCTGTGCAGAAAGAACGTAGTGCCGTGGAACAACATGTCAACTGATGGGACCACTAGGAGAAGGCAGCTCTAGAGGAAGCTACCAGGGAAGTAACTGCGAACAGCCTCGGGTCACTGCTGGCCACCTGTGTCCCTGCTGCATGACATCTCCCTCCTCGGTGCCTGTTCTGCAGGTGCTCAGTGGAGGTCACTCAGTGGAGGTTGAGGTCTCTCTCGTAAGGGAAGAGACTGCTGGGTGAATACCTCAGGTTCTTATCCTCAGGCCAAGCCTTGCAGTGGGTCCCACCTGCCCTCAGGGCTGCTGCATGGCTGAGCCCCTGTCAGCAACAGCAGCAGCCCTTGGGTGATGGTTTCTCTTCGGCTTTCCCTCTTTCCCCATCCTACAGCCTGCTTGCTCAGAGCTTTGTGGCCACCTTCTGTGACACTCTCCATGTTAGGTGGGTTTAGCAGCTCGGACCCCTCTGTCAGCCCGAGAGGCCCTCTGTTCTCTTCACAGTGTGTTTGGGAAAACTGAATCAAGGGAGCCAATGTTCCTCACAGAGCTCTGTGTAAAGGAGAGGAGACAGCAGGAGGAGCTGAAATCAGAGAAGGCGCTCCACCGGAAGTCGGAGGAGGTGGTGCCTGGCCAGTGAAGCCCCCAGAGACATAGAGGAGCTCCCCAAGGCTGTCTCACGTGTGCCACTTTAAGAGGCGGAGGCCATTTTAAGTTACTAGTAAGGAAAATGACGGCCCAACAGACAGAAGACCTAGGCGTGGGGGGCTGACAGGCGGGCTTCACGGCCCCGGGCCTGGAGTGAGTGAGGAGGTCGGACCCAATTGCAGGTCCCTCCGTGGGAAGCAGAGAGAGGCACAAGGCGGGCGGCGTGCAGGTGGAGGAGAGCTGAGCCCCGTGCGCCATGCGGTGGGCGGTGGGTGCTGGGCGGTGGGCGCTGGGCGGTGGGCGGGGGGGGGCAGTCCTCAGGTGCTTCGGCCTCTGCTCTCCGCTGCGCACAGCGCGATGTGTTTGAGTGGAGCTGTGAAGAAAGGCTGTCCTCAGAAGCCCACACATTAAAATAATCGTATAGATTTCATACGATGCATTTAAGACACACACTCCATAGAGTACTAAATGACCACAAAGACATAAATTTTAATTGAAAAATGTACACTTTGCATACAGAGAAGTAAATATATGAGCCACAGATGATCAATAATTCCGTAATCTCAGAGCACACTTTAAGCACTGATCCTCTCTAGATATTTATTGTCAGGAGCAGAGGTGCAATGTGCAGAAGAGTTGCTAAATTGGTCTACATGGAATTGGAGACAGCAAGACATCCAGGCATCCCTTTCTCTTACGGCTATGACTCCCGCGTGGACTGCCCGGCCTTGTCTATCTGTAGTTGCAGTAGTTCAATCTCCAGAGACAGCTTATACACCTCCAGTGCCATCTGCACTTCAGCTGGATTTGAGAGGCACTGCATGAGCTTCCTGCCTGCGATCACCTGTTCACAGCCTTCCAGTACCTCCTGAAAGAGACGCCGGTGGTGGGTATGGTAGAGAGACTGCTGCTGGCCATACAGCCACAGACCTGGATGCCGTGTGGCCTAGAAACAGTTAGGAACCAGTACTCCCAGGTCTACAGGACTCTGCGCTCTAAGGGGCTCAGTTTTTCCCACACTAGAATGAGAATAGGGAAACTTGCCACTGCTAAGTCACCAGAGTGATTCAAGAAAAAAAAAAAAGGAGAATTTCTTTGAGGGACTCAGAAAAGATTCTTGATGAGTCACTTGTCACCATTCTGGGCCAGGACACAGCTTTGCAGGAGAGCACCACGCTTGGCAGCACAGAGCTGCCTGAGTTGTCCACTTACCCACTCACACCTGGGTACCTCTGGGTACCAGGTTCTGTTCCCAGAGCAAGTGATACTTCGGGAGCCCACGACTCCAAAGCCAGCGTTACAGTGGATGGTGATGTTTTCAGACTCGACATACAGAGGCTTATTCACAGACAGCTTTCCATCTGCTATCTTTGGCTTCAGACACTGAGCTACAATGGAAAGGTATTTTAGGCAATCTATGAATCTAAGAAAAAGATACAATAATAGTCTAAGATGATGAGTTATATTCAGGTGCTTGTTATTGTTATTTCATTTTCATAATAATGTTTTTATTGAGCATAACAACCTGAGCATTTTATGTGGCTAGTTCAGTTATCTCTCAATAGCCCTATGAGATGCGTACCACCATCTAATCCCATTTTATCCAGGAGAAAGTTTAGATACAGAGAAGGTAGGAAACTTGCCCATTGCCATAGCTTGTTTAAATAATATGATCGGATATTTTAAAAAAATGAATGTGACCCCAGAGCCTCAGCTCGCAAAGTAACTCTCACAGATGGAGTTGCTGCAAGATTCTAGGCATGGAGGCCTCCCTATTGCCTGTTATTCTTCTGTGTGCAATGGAGAAGTGGTGTCAAATAAACCTTGTATGGTTATAATCTAGTGATGCGTTTGTTGTATGCATGTAAAACTCACCCCCGATCTTGACTCCTCCCATTCCCACAATTGACTGGCATTAGGAGCCCCCCAAACACACCATCTCTATGGTGCAGGGGATACTTTGATGGAAGTAGCTGCCACTCCATGAGACTTGAAATTGGCCCGGGAAAGCCAGCGTGCATATCAGAGTAAGATTCCTGGAGTATTTTTCATGGGCACACAGGTGTACTAATAAAATGTGATGTCTCCAGACTATTTCTGAAAGTATACACAAGCAAGCAGGAAGAGGGGCTGAATGAAGAAGGCTGAAATCTGTGATTGCGAGAAAGAAGTGGAGGGAAGCCATATTTGTGTGCTTTTGTGTGTGTGTGTGTGTGTGTGTGTGAGTGTTTCACAATGGGGTACCATCTGCATATATTACTTACTTAAATATATTGGAATAAAATGTTTCTTTGCTGCCACTGGCAGAGAAGAGCTTCGCTCTCCATCCTTTAGCAACAGTTCCATGACCTTGGCCAGGTCCTGCATAGGCAGTTGAGTTACCTTTGCACTGGGGGGCTTCAGGTAACCATTGGGAATCCTTGCAGGAGAGCTTCTCTTGTCCAACCAGCTTGTAACCTTCATCACATTTATATACAAATGTATATGATGAGAAATACGATGAAACTTTTTCATAATGTCCGTGGGCAATGCTAGGAGGCACTTCACAGCCTTGATGATGAGACATAAAAGTGAGTGAGTGTGAGCTTGTAGAACACGTGAAGTAGCACATTTTGGAGTTTGTATGGTTTACAGAAGGCTTCATTCTGTCCTTCTGTCTTCTCTGCCCATAAGATCACTTGTGTCGCCTTCCTGCAAGCCTCAGGCTAGGGAAATAGACAGACTCAAGCTGTGAGCTGCTATAGGCTGAATGTTCCCCAATGGCCTATAAGTTAGACTGGGTCACCAGGGTGGCATTATTGGGAAGTGGAACCTTTAAGCAGGGGGGACCTAGTGAGAGGTTCTTAGGTCTGATGTGGGATTCTGCTCTCTCTCTCTCTCTCTCTGTCTCTCTCTCTCTCTGCCTCCTGGTGAGGTAGACAGTTTTGCCTTGGCATGATGTGTTGTCTCAGCACAAGTCCAAGGCAGCAGTGTCAATGAATCATGGACTGGAACCTCCAAAACTATGAATGAAAATAAACCTCTCCACTTTATAAACTGGTTACCCGAGGTGTTTACTATTGTGAAATAAAGCTGGCTAACATAGACTTTCATTTTATTAATTCACCCTACATTGTTTCAGGACCAGTTTTGCATAAAGGCAGGATTTGGTCCTCAGTCACACAGTAATGATGGTACTTTTGTGTGGGGGGGTTTGCTTGTTTTTTTGGTACTGGGGATCGAACTCAGGTCCTTGCACTTGCACAGCAGGCGGCAAAAACCACTGAGCTAACCCCCAGCCCTCAGTGATGGTACTCTCAATCGGCTTCATACTGAATGTCAGGATGTAAGAAGAATGCCAAAATATTTCTCCCTGAAATATTTACCACTGTTGATTTAAGGACACGGAAAGTGCAGAGGGGCTCTCTCACTGTTCTTTCACGCCCCCTTTCCTGCCTGAGACAGAGATGCAAATCTCAGTTCCCTATCAGCATAGAGACGGCATTAGCAGGGCCAGAGGAATCTGGGAACAGATTTTACTGTCTTCTCAGTTTCCCCACCTTTTTGAGCCTAGAACTGCTCTCTCTTTTGACCTGTCATTTCTCTAAGATTTAGGATTTGGGGCTAAAATGTTACTTAAGACAGTTCCAAGCTACTGCTTTGGAAGAGCTACTTTCCAGAGAGAGAGAGAGAGAGAGAGACTCTTCTCCCACTTGGTAAGTAGGACATATATCATTAAACTTGCTTGTTTTTCTTTCACCAATCTGTCTTTTGTTTTAGGAGAGTGTTCCAACAACAAACTTGTGAAGCTTAAGGAAAATTGTATTTTCCCCCCCTTCATATCCATCTCTGAGACAGTGAGGATGTTAAATCCATCCAGAATCTCTAGTCACTGATCTCAGTCAAATCTGTTCATCCATTTCCATCAAGAAAACCTTACTGTATTTATATCTTAGAAGACTGCTCTTTGGGAAGAATAGAAACGGTAGGTTTTGTGTTAAAATAATAAACAGGACAGGGTATAGAGTACCTCTCTGAAGTGGATTCTGTTTAGGCAAACATTGCATGAGAAAGTTAAATAAGATCAAGCAGAGAGGATGTCAGATAAAGAATTATACTATTGTACCAAAATGCATCTTAGACACATGGAAAAAGTGATGGCTTGCATGAATGCAAAGAAAATTCTGGAATTGCCATGGGAGGTGGCAGAGGGGATTAAATGACTCAAGGAAGCGAGCATGCTGGACTGAATATACTTTGTACACTGGAAAATTCACCAGGTGATTGTGTTCCATGGGAAGGCCTAGAGCCGAGGGCCCCAAGTCCCAGGCCATGCACCAGTACCAGGTGTGGCTGGTTAGGAACCGGGCTGAGGTGAGTATGGGCAAGTAAGGCTCCATCTGTATTTACAGCCGCTCCCCTCACTCAGGCAGCAGCCAGAGCTCCTTCTCTTGTCAGTCAGCAGCAGTGTTAGGTTCCCATAGGAGCAGGAACCCTACTCTGACCTGCACATGTGAGGGATTTAGGTTGTGCTCCTTATGAGAATCCAATGCCTGATGATCTGTGGTGGAGCTGAGCTAGTGATGCTAGCACAGGGGAGTGGTTTCAAATACAGAAGAACATTAGCAAGAGGTCTGGCTGCACAGAGGCCATTCAAATCAACTGCTGGCAGACTCAGATCAAAACCCTATCAGTGAGCGGCAAGTGACATGTGAGCTGTATCTGGTGGCAGGCTTTCTAGAGGTAAGTGAGTTGATGCACTTCAACTGTACATCTGCATCTGGGTTTTAAGTCAGAATCTGACATTTGTCTTAGTCCACATGTGAGAAATGGATTTAGCCTGTCCATATTTTTCAGTGGTGATGGCACCACTGAGCTAAATCCCCAGCCCAGCCTGTCCACATTTTTTTTTACCATTTCCCTCTTTGCCTCTTTCTTGCACACTACTCTTGTTTCAGGCACAGTTTTGGGGAAGCCCACAGCTAACCTTATCCAAAATGAGTAAAAGACAAACTTCACTACTCAGGTCAAAGAGGTTGATTCTAAACATGAGTCTACACACTGTGTCATCCATTGAGGAATGCTGGCCAGCCAACAATGTCACCTGAACTTAAGAACATTTTTTGCATGTGATTAAAATTATGAACCACATTAAAGTATGTACTCTAAACCCATTTATGCCAAAGATTGAAATTTTTTTGAATTTTTGCATGAAATTCATATATATTAACAAGAATTCAAAGAGAACACATTTCATTATGTTCCACTGTTATGGGCGTTCCAAAACTCGATCAATAGGCATTGAGGGGTTAACTCACACCTGTTTGCAAACTCTTTGAGGAGATGGACACAGAGCACATATATCTTCTCCCCTCATACACAGAAGTGAAATGGTTTTCTAAAGGTAGATCACTGGCCACAATTTTTCAGTTATGAGAGCCACTCCAGAGATTTTTTTTAAGAAAAAAAAAAATTGCTGACAACACATTTCAGTAACACAGAATGGGTCACAAAATGTGCTTACTTGTGTGACATATTCAACCTACTGAAAAACCAATTCTGTCACTACAGAGAAGAGTGCCATCTATATTCAAGTTGGCAAGTAACGTGGCTACACTCACATCAAACTGGAATTATGGAGACAGTGATCAACAGTGGGATTTTTAACATGCTAAAATTAGCAGAGGTTTTGAAAGAGACTGAACCAGGGCCTTCTTTCTCGCAGCTGGTGCATGATCACCTACCCCAGCTTTCAAAAGAGTTTGAGCATTTCTTCCCAACCACAAAAGACCCCTGAACTTGTAAGGAATAGATCTGTGACCATTTGTGAATAAGCCGGGTGAAACAACTTTGTCTATGGTAGAAGAAGAACAACTGCTTGAGATCACAAATGACTGTGGCCTTAAAAGTATTTGAAACAACTTCAGCTCTCCATATGTTCTGGATTAAAGGCAAGGCAGAATATCCCGAGAGTGATACAAAAGCACTGAAAAGCCTGCTTCCATTTCTCACCTCCTATCTTTGTAAAGCAGGGTTTTCTGCAGTGACAGCAACCAAGATGAGATTGTGGGGTAGACTATATAAGCTACACACTTCGGGTGTCACTGTCTCCCATCATCACCAGATGGGACCATCTAGTTGCAGGAAAACAAGCTCAGGGCTCCCACTGGTTCTGCATTATGGTGAATTGTATGCTTATTTCATGATGCATTACAATGTAATTTGAATAGAAATATAATACACAATAAATTAATGCACTTGAATTATCCCAACAGCATCAATCCATGGGAAAATCATCTCTCAGGAAACCAGTACCTGGTGCAAATAAAAGCTAGGGACCATTGGTCTGGATGATACAACATTTAACAAGGTTATAAGGAGTTCTCTGAGACGAACATCAGCATCAGAGGTCAACGCAAATGATAGCAAAGACCTCTGAAGAGCAAGACTCACTGTGGCAATGGCTGTCAGATAGGTCTTCTTAAGCCTTCAAAGCTAAGTGAATGCAAGCAGTAAAATGAATTGTAAGATCAGAAAGGCAACCCAAGGTGCTAAGAGTTATGAAGATTAGTAGACTATGGTGATCTCAGAAGTGAAAACAGATTAGCAGTCCGTGAGGATTCTACTCAATTTGTATCATCAAAGGAAATTAAAGATGCATGGTCAAGGGACTGATGTCATTCAGCCTAATTAAAAAGTGAAAGTCCCTTGCTTAGTTTCTGTGTTTGGATCAGTTTTCCAGCCTGGATTACTGACTGAAGAAAAATACAGCTTCCAGGAGAGAAGACGCTACATCTTGGAAAGTATGCACAATAATTCCTTCTGTTCTTCAATGGAACCTGTGTTCATCCATGTAGCTCTGCCCTGGGAAAGGTGCACAATAATTCAAAGATTATTAGCCATGGCTTGAATTGACATTGAGATCTGGGACCACCAGCCTCCCCTATTAGGGTACTTGGTGGTCATTTACATTATCCCCGCGAGGAGATAAAATTGGATTCCTGGACTGTAGGGTAAGAGTTTTCATAAACAACAAGGCCAGGAGGGAGAAATTGATACTGCCCACCTACCTCACACCTTCCCTGAGGCACAGGAAGTAAAAAATGCATGTATGTGTGTGAATCTATATTTACTAATTTATAATTTATATGGAAATAAATTATAATTACTTTACATACATATTATAAATATCCTGAGAGGTAGGAAGGGAACGGAGAAATCAGTACCCCTTTTAAAGAGCTGACCACGTGGGGGTGATCACCTGATCATATCTCCATTCAATTCACCAGTCTATTGAAAAGTTAAAGGGATTTTGGAACACTGCAGTACTCTGTTAAAAACTAAACCACATGCAAGCCCCATCATAGCTTCTGTACCAGAAGTGACGTCTTTGTTAGAGCAGATGAATGGGACTCCAAGTAAATGAGGCCGCTGATTTAATAAAAACCCTCTTCTCCATCCCTATGCAAGGTGGTCAGGAGCAGTTTGGGTCTGAAGATGTCTTGACAAACTGGATATCTGCAGGACATCACCTTGATTCAGTACATCAATAGCATTGTGCTAATTCTACTGAATGAGTAGGAAGTAGTTAGCATAATGATGCCCCAGAGTATGGAAGGTAAATATTCAGTGGTTTGCCATATGGAAATTTTTAGAGGTCCCAGGTTTAGGGAACACTAGGATGTCTTATCCAAACTAAAGTCAAATTATTGCAAATTTTACACTACAAAGAAGAAAGCCTAGCACCTAACTGAACTTTTCAGATTCTAGAGGCAGCACAATCTGTACTTAGGAACTCCGCTCCAATCGTACACTAAATGACACAGAAGATTGTCAGGTTTGAAAGGGGCCCAGTCGGGAAAGGGCCGTGCTGGAGCTCTAGGTCAAGGCTGTGATGAAATCATCCCTGGCTTAGGGGGAAGGGTCCTGCACAGCCTGGTATACTGCACGTGGCTATAATAGGAGCAGATGCGAATGCCAGCATGACAATCATACCATGGGCCCTGAGACCATGAAGCAAAGCCAGCACTGCCTCAGAGACCTATGTAATGTTTGAGATGTGACTCCTGCTGTGTCACTTGGACCTGATGGAGACAAAGCTCCTGATCTTGGGTCATTAAGTGACCATGACCATAATCACTCATCATGAACTGGATCTGTCAGATACATCCAACTGTAAAGTGAGGCTGGCGATAATCCACTGTGCATTGGAAGTGGTGCATCTGGTACTGAGAAGGAGCAGGTCCAGATGGTGCAGACAAAAAGCACAAGAACCCCAGTCTCTGCTTTGTGACTAGCTGTTGTCACATGAGTGGCTTTCCCTTAGCTCACTCTCATGGCTGCATGGGTAAGTTTCCATCATAACCAACTGACAGTGCATTGGAAAGACCGAGTTTGGCTCACAGACAAGAATTTTTGATGTGTGTGTACAAGAATAAATGAATGGAAGCTTCATTAGAACCCAGCCAGGGTAGTAAGAGGAAGTCTTCCAGATGAGTAGAGCTGTACATAGGTAGCTGTTATGATTATAATCTGGAATGTCCCCCAAGAGGACAGAAGTGGGACTTGGCGGGGGTTGGACCATGGAGTTGATATACTCGTCTGTGGATTAACTCACTGGTGAGTTCACAGGTGAATGTACTGTTACAGGGTAGGGCCTGGTTAGAAGAGGCGGGTCACTGGGAAGATGACCTAGAAAGGGGTACTTTTGTCCCTGGCTCCTCTCTTCTCTCTCTGCTTTCTAGCTGTCATGAAGTGAGCTGCTTTCCTCTGCCACACCCTTCTACCATTAGCTTCTGCCGTGGGCCTAGCTTCCCTGGGACTGAATCTCCGGAGCTGTGAACCCAATTAAATCCCTCCTCCTTTCAAGTTGTGGGTGTCAGTTATTGTGTTCAGCAATGGGAAAACTGACTAACACAGTCATACACCTTAAAAGAAATGGCCTCGGAACGGGCTAAATTAGGGTTCATGGCATGGAACAAATGGCTTGTCTGGTCAGGGTCCTAGAAGGAGAAAGACTGGAAGAGAGGGCACCAGAAGATCTGGGTAGAAGCAGAGAAGTGAACATACAGGAGTAGGCAGGAAGTTTGAAGATTTTTCTTTCATATGCTCATACCAGAGATCCCCAGTAGAAGAGATATTACACAACCAAGTAGGAAAAAATGTCTCGGCCAGTCCAAGTCAGCCATCCTCTGTCATTGGCTTCACTTGTTCAGGCACAGAAAAGGAGGAGCAAAGTGCCACGGTACCATGAACAGAAAACCAGGATGGGCCCAACAGCATGGGTGCCCACTTATCAAGGTTAATTGTTATCACTGAGTTTCCAAACTGCCTGCAACAATGTTAAGTGCCTGATATGATACCATCCCTTGAAGCAACCAGTAGCAAGTTGTGTATTCTAGACCCTTTCCACTCTAGAAGACAGCAGTTTATTCTGAGAAATAGACAAGAGGTGTAGCTATGAGCTTGCCTTTTTTATTTGCACAGCCTTCATTAGCACTGTTATCTAAAGGACTATAGTGTTTGAACCATTGACAAATTAGTTAAGGATGTGCCACTCCAAAATATGCTGGAGTGGCATATGGATTATTCTGAGCTGAAGGCACTTCAGCAGCTGTAATTGTGAAAAGGACTAGCTGGCTGGCTTTTTCCTATGTACTGTAGCAAACCATGACAATTTACTAGAACCAGAGAGTAATCTTCAACACCAAAGAGTAGGAATTGTTGCTGCAATGGACCTGAAAAATGATTCTCTGCAGCAAGAGCTCAGGCCATGAGGGAAACAAGACCCCACCATTTGGAAGGTGACTGAATTATGGGAGGGATATACTGAGTTGCTGTTGGGGGATGCATTCTTGTCAGAACAAATGGGTCATTGGAGATGGGACCTAAAAGAGTGTATCTCCCTCTCTGCCTAATCTCTTTGCTCTCTGCTTTCTGGCCACTATAACATGATAGCCTTTCTTCGGCTGTGCTCTTCTGCCACACTGTTTCTCTGTCTACGCCTGCCAAATATGGACTGTGAGACAAAATAAACCTCTCCTCTTTTAAATCGTGGGCGTTGGTATTGTGTTCCAGTGATGAGGAAAGTGATCAGATACTTGCTCAGGAGAGAAAGGCATTTTATAGCGGGATGGAAGACCAACTGGAAAATGTAGAGGCAGCGGAAGAGTGCTGTCCAAGGAAGAAGAAGGAATAAGCTCAGAAAGGCAGGTATAAAAAGATGTGGGCAGGTCATGTTCTGCAGATGAAGACATATGGACCAGAAGTAAGGGATAAAAAGAGGAAGTACAAAGACACAAGAAGCGGGATTTGAAGACTGTGGCTCATCTATTAGTTGTGATCTATGTTCCCTGATTCAGAAACGAGGAAGAGGGGAAGCCAGAAGAACAGGAGCAAAGCATGAGGGCAAGAAAGAGAAAGTTGGGTCTACTCCAAGAATCGTGCGGGGTGTCCAAATTCTTTCCTAATTTTAAACCTTCCCTTAGTAATGCCCATCACAGAGATATGAAGAAACTCCCCAAATAGCATAGTCCTACTTGCTCTTACCTTGGCTGCATAATGGTGTGTGAGCACTCCACGTGCCATCCAGTTGGCACGTTGCCGAGCGCATTTGCCTGCCGGGACATCTGTAGAAAATTACGTCCTTATGGGAATACGGACAATCAGTGGTGAAAGCAGCTTTTGTTTCAATGCTTCCACCATGCTTCACCTCTGGGGCTGCACAACAAACCTCTGAAAATAAAAAGTGAGGATCCTGGTTAGTAAAGTCAACATGAGGAAGCTCTCAGAGCTAATGGCCTCCTGTCCACCTTTGGAGGTCTCAGCCACTGTTCAGGAAAGGAGGTCCGAAGCAGCCTCAGTGTGTGCCACCCATCCCTGATGCTAAAGAACTTGAATCCAGTCATTTTCCTCTAACTAAGCATCTCCATTAGAAGCCTCCAATTGAAAATTCATAGCACACCTGTATGAAAATGTAAATTTTCCCCCAAAATGTAAATTTTCGATGTTATTCAAGAAAAATGATCACATCCATTTACTTATGGCTTCATTGGAATTGAGTAAGCTTTCTACTGGCATATGCTTCTTCGGTCACAAGGAAAAGGGAAGTTCTCAACAGTATATCCACCTGACATCTAATGCATAAAAATAAACATAAATTATTTCTGACGGTCAGATTTTTCTTGTTTGATGCAAAATTTAGAGAAATAGCTATCCAATTTCTTTCATTTTTAAAACAACAAAAGCTGTATAGGGGTGCAATTTTTCATTCATTAGTAGAAATACCTTACAATGTAAATCGGTATTGTCTGATGTAACACAAGACATCAGAACAGAATGAAATATGTTATTCCCTATATTAGGAGCTTGTCTAGCACTACAATGGAGCCTTATGGGCATACTAAAACACAGGTGGTGCTCATTTCTTATGAAATATAACAAAAACACCTAATGTCCACATGATTTTTAAATTGGAACAACAAAATTTATGAAATGCTTTATAGTGTAGAAAACTCATGTAAATCATGAGTCTAATAGTTAATCAGATTTTACATTTGAATACCATTTTATTTCTACTTTTAATGGTTAAGAATATTCTTTAGTATATAATTAAATCGATAAGACTATTTTGAGTAAAATAAGTACAACTAAAAGTAGGTTTTTAAACATCTACAAGCAACACTTTGTTAAGCAGGTGGTGGCCATAAGTTTTGTTAAATGTATTTTCCGTTTCAGTCTTTTTACTAAAAGGCTTTCATTCTGTTTCCCCAATATGAGTTGGAATAACTACAATTAAACTGTGTCAAGTTTTAATATGAAATAATCTGATTGGTTGATCTAAACTACCACTTTTCATTATTTGCACCCTTCACACATTTTTCAAATTCTAATCTGGGGCATAAAATTCCCCACAATCTTGATCTCAGTGTTTTCCCCTCTAAAGTGGGAAGGTTCTGTTAGATGGGTAGACAGAGGCAGTTTCTCCCTTTCTTGTCATGTTCACTGATGTCCATAAAATAGTGTCCACTTGCTCTGCAGCCCCTTACTCCTTCCCCCTAGCAGAGAAGGAGGCCCCTTTCCTACCAGCAAAACTGGAGAAAATCTTTCTGTCATTTTGAGGTGAGAACACCAGGTCAGGAGTCAGGATCTGTCTTCTCAAAGCAGGCGACGAACCTACTGTCTCACATCCCAAGGGACATGAGACATGGGGTCAACTTGTAGATGGCTGAGTTCATGATTATTTCCCAGACTTTCTGCTGGGCACCCCACAGTTTACGTGGGGAAGGCTGGAGAGCGAGCGGAGGGGGAACTCAGACTCTGACAATGGCTGAACTGTAATCTCCGTTCTACCTTTCCCAGTAATGAAGCGAACACTTTGCCTGCATGCTGTTTGGCTTCTGGTCTATTTCTCAGCTGACTCTAGACTAGCCTAAGGAAAGGTTAGGATTTTTTAGCAGCTCTAACTTCAAGTCTCTTACGGTCCCTTTTGGTGATAATAGTTCACGGTTTGCCTGAAATAGTGTACTCTAAATTTATCTTGAGGGATAAACTTATATTAATTTAAGGTAGAGAATCCTACCACATCCGAGACATTGAATAGGCAAAAATGTTTTAAAAACAAAAACTCAGCTTGCACCCTTTGAATGGGCTCCATTTGAAATTGCTCTGACAAATCACAGTTGTGGGCTCATGTGTAGCAGGTCTGTAGCCAGGATGACAATAGTAACTTAGCGCTGTCCCGGGGGGATACAAGTCCCCTCTCTTTGGCCTGCTATATTCGTCCCAGGAAGCATTTGGAATGTCTGGTAAGTCGGTGCAACTATCTGCTCAGAAAGAACAGGAGGAAAGGACACTGCCGTTAATGGGCACTGCCTCCACAATGAACGACCCTATCCCCTGAAGGGCTCATTCTCTCAGAAACCACCCTGCAATGGCCAGCGGATCAACCACACCAGGAAACACAGATGGACGTTTGCTCCACTATTCCCACCCCAGAGAGGTCCCCACAGAGGACACCCCAAGTGGTTTCTGTGTGTTGTGTTAACTACCCATAATATTAACTCTCCTGCCTCTCTAGCATACTTCAGAAAGTTCAGGTTCTGAACTGAAGCATTCACCTTGCTAAGTAAACATGGCAGGAAAATGGTCAGATAAAACAAATCTAACTTTCCACATTTCCTGATTGGGGAAAAATAAAAGTCATTCCCCTCATCCTGGCAGCACTAGGAACTTCATCACTAAAGGTAAAGTGAGTCATGAGCAAGCTATACGCATTTTTGGTGGCTGAACTCTGCATCCTGTCCTCTTCCCTTTCCTGATGCTGCTGATTCATATGATATGGAAATGTAATACAACTATCTACCAAGTTGGATGTTTATTATATTTTGTCCGCAAACATTTTATAGTATGTAGAATTCAATGGTTCTTGGTATAGTCACAAAATTTTGCAACCATCACCGCTATTTAATTTTAGGAGGTTTCTTTTACGTCAAAAAGAAAACCCATATTTGCTAGCAGTCACTCTCAATTCCCACTTCCCCCCGCAACTATTAACTTATTTTTCTCTCTCTATGGATTTCCTATTCTGTACCTTTCAAATAAATGGAACCATATAGTACTTTTCAGGGGTTTGGCTTCTATTAAATTAACATAATATTTTCAAGGTTCATCCATGTTGTATCATATATTGGCACCCCATTCTTATTGTGAAGTGATATTCTATTGTATAGATATACCACTTTTAATTTTGTCTGTTACTCAACTTATGGTCATATTATGAATAATGCTGCTATGAACCTTCATGTAAAAGTTTTCATGTGGACATCCATCTTCTTTGCTCTGGGATCAATACCCAGGAGCGTAACTGCTGGATCATATGGTAACTATATGCTTATGCTTTAGAGGAACTGTCAAAACTGTTTTACAAAATTGTTGCAGCAATTTACATTCCCACCAGCAGTGTATGAGAGTTATAGTGTTTCCATCAATGTTGATGGGTATACATATTTTGTTTTTATTATAACCATTGGGATGGATGTGGAGTGGTTTCTAGAAGACCATTTTTTACAAACAATAATAGGGAAAATTATTTAGGCTAAAAATGAGTGATACCAGGCAGTAATCTGAGTCTACACGGGAAATAATGAGCACATGAAAAAGTTCTTACACAGGTAATTTAAAAGAAAATATACAATCATCCTTTATATCCATGAGGATTGGTCCCAAGACCCCCACAGATGTCCAAATCTATAGATACTCAAGTCCCTAATATAAAATGATGTGGTATTTGCATATAACCTACACACCTCATGACAAATACTTCAAATCAGCTTTTGATTACTTATGTACTTAATACAATGTAAATGCTATATTAATAGTTGTTACACTGTATTGTTTACAGACAGTGATAAGCAAAAAAGTCTGTGGGTATTCAGAACAGACACAAATTTTTTGTTTGCCCTGATAGGTTTTGGTCTTGTTTTACTCCAATAACAAACCAAAATTTTTTCAAATATTTTCCATCTGCAGTTGGTGGAATCCTCAGAGGTGGAATCTGGAGATACAGAAGGCTAACTACAATTGAATCTCTCTCCTCCTTTATTTTCCTAATTCAGCAGCACTTGCAAAAAACAAGGTGCATATGAATCATTATTAAATCTATAATAGAAACACAATATATTTAACAATAATAGCACAAGGGAGGTAAATGTGAACAAAGCTATACTGGAGAATGAAAACAACATCAGATAATAATCTAGATCCACAGGAAGGAATAAAGAGATCCTGAAATGGCAAAGAAGCAGTTTAACATAATCAACTGCCTAAATAATACTCTCTTTTTTTCTCTAAGCCTCCATAAAAACTGAAACATAAAATTATACAAAACAATAACTAGAACAATGTGGTGTTTCTAATAAACATGGATATGAAATGTTTTGCTGGCTGCTTCATTGATTTTTTTTCCTTCTGCACATTGAATCTGTCATCTCACTGCCATCCAGCCCCATTGTTTAGGGTGAGAAGTCAGCTGTTAATCTTACTGAGGTCATTACACATGATGTGCTGCTTTCCTCATGCTGCTTTCAAGATTGTGTCATTATTCATGACTTTCAAGATTTTGACTATGATGTCTCCATATCTGGATCATTTTGAATTTATCCTACTTAAGTTTAGTGAGTCTCCTGAGTGTATAAATTAATTTTTTTATCATGTTGGGAAATTTTCAGCCACTTTTCTCTTAATAGTTTTAACATTTTTTTAAATCTCTTCTTTCCTCTACTGTCATTATGCACATGTTGGTGCACTTAATGAAGTATCTCATATTCCTCATGCTTTTTCCATTTTTCCTTTTTATTTTTTCTCTATATACTCCAGATTATGTCTTCTCAATCAATCTATCTTCAAATTCACCATTTCTTTCTTCAGCCAACCTGGATCTACTCTTGAACTCCTCTGGTGAATTTTTCATTTTATGCATTGTGCTTTTCAGCTCTAGAATTTACATTTGACTTTTTAATAATTTCTATTTTTATTGATATTTTCTATTTGCTGAGGCATTGTAACAATACTTTCCTTTACATTTTTTAAAGATTGTTTCCTTTAGTTCTTGAGTATATTTATAATAGCTGCTTTGAACTTCTTTGAATTGTTTTCTGCTAAGCCCAGCCTCTGAGCCTCCTCAAAGGAAGTTTCTATTGTTGGTTTATTCTCTTGGTATGGGTGACTCCTGTTTCTTTTCATGTCTGAAATTATTTGTTAAAAGCTGGGCATATCAAGTAATATAGCAATTTTGTGACTAATTCTCCCTCACCAACTTTGGGGCCTGTTTTTCTCTACTTGTTTGGTTGCTTATCTAGCGACTTGGCTAGATTAGTTCAGTAAAGTCTATTTTCCTCAAATACGCACCATGGAATGGCATGCTGCAGAGAGCACAGCCTTGGGTGTGCTCTGTCCTAACTACCAGGGCTGATTGTGCTTTCACTGGTCATCTCCTTCTCATCAAGCTTTTGGCTGACCTGGCTCTGTTATATCACACTTAACTCTTAGCCTCCAGTAATTGTTACGTGGCTGGTCAATTACTATTTTTATTACTCCCTGCAGCATAAAATGCTTCACAGTCTGATCTAATTAAAGACTGGCCCTATGGCAGGGACAGAATATCAACAGTCTTTGAAGACTGCTCCAAACCCACACTGGAAAAACTTTTGGGCTACAGATGAGGACCTAAGAAAATAAGGAAACTTAACTAGTTACCCTACCAGAATCCTTCCAATAGTGTAGAAGCTGTGAAGAGGGAGAAGGGGTATCATAGGAAATAGTTCTGCCACACAGTTGTGCCAGCTTCCAAATATGCACATTCCACAGCATAGAGCCGTGGGAAATGAGATCCGTCATTATTCACTGGTTTTCAAATGCACCCACAATAGCTCTATGCTTGGAAGCTAAGGAAGATAGGAGACGCCATTCAGCTGCCCAGGCCACTGGAACAGCTTTCCTATAACACAGAGCTGTGTAGGAAATGAGAGCTAAATTCTTCCAGCTGCCTTACCTGGACCCTCTCTGTATAACAGAAGTTGCGGTAGAGGAACAGACACTTATGTCTGGCTGCTGGCACCAGTTCACAGCATGGAACTTTGGAAAATGCACAGTGTTCACTGGCTTCCAAAACTACCCCAAATAACTCTTCCACCTCAGGGAGCTGGGGAACATTGGAACTGCCACTTGTGAGCCCACAGAAATATTTTGCTAACAAAATGGTGTTTTTTGGTTGTTGACTGTAATCCCTAGTTCTAATACAATGGCTTGCTACTACTGTTTGTGTCAGATCTCCACAGATTCATTGACTAAATGCTTCTTAATTTGATATAAGTACCTTGAATGGTTTTCTTTGCTAATTTTGACCAGCTTAATATATACCACTCCAGCTGGGCGTGGTGGCACATGCCTGTAGTTCCAGCACATGGGAGGCAGAGGCAGAAGGATCACTGTGAGTTTGAGGCCAGCCTGATCTACATAGTGAGACCCTGTCTCTTCTCCCCTGAACCCCCCCAAATGTATATAATATATTATATACATATATATATATCACGCCAGGAGAGAGATTTGCTCAACCACTGTTGCATAAGCCCCCCAAGTAAAGGCGCTTCACTCTACATGAGGCTAAAACGAAGAGCCCCAGGCATCTGAGGATTCTTCCTCATACCAGTTGTATGATCTTAGGAAAGTCACTTCATCTCTGAGAATAGTTTTTTCATCTAAAAAATGAGGATACTAGTAGTGCTCACAATTATTTGGAGGATTTATTGACTTAGTACTTGTTATGCACTGATACTAATTCCAACTTACCATTATTACTTTTAGCATTATTTTTAATGGGCCACACTAATTTATAATTTCAGATTTCTAGAATCATACCTATTCTATTCAATACTGTGGGGAAATCTAGAAAAAGACATTTTTCTCTCATGACATTTTATTGTTTACATTTCAAAATAATGATCAAAACTGTAAGGACTTTGTTAAACTAAGAGAATGTTCTATCAACTGCCAGAAAATTGTTTACATAAATATATAACCCACCACATCTGCAATGTTAATGTTAATGCAGGCCCGGAGTGAAAACAACCTGGAAAACTCTACATGGCAGCCTTTTGTGGAGATATCCAACCTTGCAGGGTACACTGAAATCATGCTTTCTAACAACAACAAAAATAATAAAGGAATTTATTGACCTAAATTTACATTTTAGCTGTGGCTCAATGTGGGTCTAGTCATGCAAGCGTGCTGGCACTTCTGGGTACCTGTAGATGCCAAGCTTGAAATCCCTTCATGGCCCATACTTACTTGGCTCACAAACAGGAGGAGAAGGGCTCCAGGTGTTGTCAGCTTCACAGTGGATTACACTGCTGCCTCTGAGGACAAAACCCTTCTGGCAGCTAAACATAATAGAGTCTTTCAAAGTGTAGATGGGTCCAAATCCAGACAAAATCTTAGCATGTGGAATGGTTGGCTGGCGACAGATGATTTCTAAAGAATCATTAGAAATGAGAAGTGGGTTGTCAAAGATAAATGGCAAAGAGAATATTACTGCTACTACTGATCCAATTATGAGTTTAAATGCCGAATATAAGCACATGTCAAATATATACTAGTGAAAACTTTTTTTTTTTTTGCCATACTCATGAATGAACCCAGGGCCTTTGCCCCGAGCCACATCCCCAGCCCTTTCTTACTTGGAGACAGTGTTTACTAATTTGCTAAGTTGCCTAGGCTGGGCTCAAACTTGTGATCTTCCCTGCTCAGCCTTCCAAAGTGCTGAGATTACAGGCATGCAACACCATGCCTGGCTACATTTTCAAATTATATAATTTCAGATTTTAAATGCCCCAATAAAATGAGGCCCCATCACATTGGTCCTCATATGAGATGACTGTGGATAACTTCAATTTGCCAATAAAAACTAGTAATTGTTTTCACACCAGAAGAATCATGCAAGGCCCCAAAACTTCCAGTGTAATGACAGAGTCTCTTGGATGATCGTGGCTATGGGTTAGTAGCCATGGCAGTGACGTGATGGTCATGAAGAGATGCCTAGAGCAGCAGAGACCCGTGCCCTGCATGCATGGAACAAACCACACCCCGTCTCTCGCCCTTTTGTCTAGTCACTTATCGAGTCCTACTGATACAGATGATAGTGCCCAACCTGTCTCCAGGCCCAATGCATGGCCACAGTTGAATCCACCTTTACTTCTTGGCTGGATACAGACACCAAGGTCTATCTTAGCTCATTCCTGTTGCTAAAACAGCACTCTTTGGATGGGGTGACTCATACATAATAGAAATTTATTTTCTCACATTTCTGGGGAGTAAGAAGCCCAAGGTCTAGGCACCAGCAAATTCAGGGTCTGGAAGGAGCTTGCTCGATGCTTCCAGGATGGTGCTTTGGTGCTACATCCTCACAGGAAGAAGGGACAAATGCTGTGCCCTCACATGGGAGGACTAAAAGGACCAGGGCTCTTCCTTCAGCTTTTGTTAAAAGGGCATCAATCACTTCTCCAAAAGCCCTACTTCTTAACACTGCCTCTGTGGGTCTTGATTCTAACATCTAAACCACAGCAGATGCCTATTGGTGAAGGTATGTGCCACCTCAAACTGTTGCCCATCCTGCAGCTAGAGTTATCTTACTAAAACGCAGAGCATATGGCATCCTCCTGAAGCCTTTCATCTCCCCTTCACCTCTACTCTGAGCTCCTGAGAGTGACACATGAGGTCCTTTTCAATGCGGCTCTGCTCACCTTCCCAGTCTCAGCTCCTACCTTTTCCATCTCTTATACTCCTGACTCAGTTATTTGAGCCAGGTTGCAATGCTGTGCTCTCTGGTCCCCCTGGTTGGATTGCATCCTAGAGTAAGTCAGAGTAGTGAGAGATATTATATAAGCATTTAGTAGTAAGGGAAGATGTTTTGGGTTAGCAAATTAGCAACACCGCCATGTATCTTCCAATTCAATTACTGCTTGCTTTGTCTCGTTGGTTTTCTGGATTTCAGGAGGTTTTGTTTGCTCTCCAGGCAAATGTGGTTGACATTATAAGTGTAAACTAATATTTCCAGTTCTTTCTCCTGAATAGACAAAAGATTTCATTCATCAGTCCTCAGAGGGTAGGTAGGGACTGCACACTGCTAGTTCTAGACAGAAAGATATGACAGAAAGTGATCTGTGGTCATTTCCAAGCCAAAATTCTTAATAACCAGGGTGCCTTTCTCTCTTACTTTACTGAAGAGACTGAAAGTGCATTTGGATATAGAAGTGCCAGAGGATGAACGCCACCTGGACTGCCGCACTGGTTATTAAGCTAACACTTAGGCTCCTGCTGGCCTAGAGAGTCTCCTGGATATGCGACAGACTCCTGATGAATGAGGACTAACTTTTACTTGACCAAACCAATGAGAGATATTGGTACTTTTTGCTCCATATTCAAATAAGCATGCAATAAATAACTGTTGGCCAAATAAATGACTGCTTCGAAGCAATCATTAGTTCATCATTAAATTGTCCCATCTGCCCGCCCCCAAAATTCACCATCCTTTAAGAAGAAAACAATTTAAAGCAGAATTCATCGCTGTGACTTACTTTCACAGGTAGGAGGTCTTGGGCTCCAGACACCTACTGTTTTATTCACCACCACACAGGAAATGGAGGCATTGCCTACGAGGGAGTAGTTGGGGTCACAGCTGTAGGTGACCGAGGAGCCATATGTGTAGAGGTCTTCATCTTCACCACTGTGTTTCCCATTGCTGATGTCTGGAGGGGACTCACATTTGACAACTGAGAGGAGGGAGGAGAAGGAAATATTAAAGGAAGGCATCATTACAACCCTAAAATTCCTGCAGTCATATGAAGGGTACAAGCAGTAGTAAGGATGCACAGCATTGCTATCCTGAACACAGTTTAAGTTTATCATCCAAGTCAGAAAAAAAGAAAAACTTGACTTACTTTCACATACTGGAAAAGGAGCACTCCAGTCCACTGCTTTGTCTTGGATCTCACAAACACTAGTGCTTGGGCCAACTAAGATATACCTGAATAAGATAAAAATCAAAAATTTTAATGGAATTCCTCCTACCCTAAATTAAATTGGATAAGGAGACTTGAACAAATAAAATTATTACTCAATATTAAAATGAATAAATAATATTTTCTTGGATATCACTTCCCATTGAACATAATTTAGTAGAATGGCATTTCTGCACTGAATAGCGCATGGTTGCTCGTTTGTTCCTTTGTCCTTCTGCTCTTCACCACAGTACTGAGCACCTGGCAGGTGTCAGGCCTGAGCAGGACCATGACCTGCTCACTTCTGTGTGTTCTGCTGTTTTCTTTGATTGCAGGTGTCAGCTAGATTACTGACCTGGAACTTCCGTGATATCTAGATGAAGCCTCCTTCTGACTCACAGACGCATGTCTTGCTTCCATACACCACTAACTCTCTATGCAACACTCCCACTTTATGGTTCTTGACAAGTCCTAACCTTTCCTCCGTTTGACTTTCTTCTGCATCTCTTAACAGAAAAAAGGCATTGCTAGTATGATTTCACACTGTGGCATCATCAAGGAATAAACCTACAATGTGATATAACATTAAGGTAAATAGCATCTTTAACTACCTAAAAGTCCCTGGAATTTATTGAATAATAATTTAAAGACGTTTACTTCATTGAAATAAGATTTGCTAGAATTAAGCCTTTATTTACTTTTATGTTTCTTTAAAACATTGCTTTTCCAACCCAGTGAAAAGTATTCTTTCCATTACTTTGTTAAGAGCAACTTTGTTCCAACAGCACCGTAGTTTTGAATCTTCTCAGTTTCTCCTTTGGAAGCCATCCACAGTAGGGAACATGGGACCAAAATGAAAAACCAGTGAGCATAAAGCAACAGCAGGAAAAGATTATGGAAAGATAATAAATATAGATAGATATAGATACAGATGGCAAGCAAAGGAGAATCCTTGCATGCTTTACTGCATAATAAAATGGCTATTTAAAAATACATAAGTAGGGCTGGGGATTTAGCTCAGTGGTTCCACTGCCTGCCTTGCAAGCACAAGGACCCAAGTTCAATCTGCAGTACAAAAAAATATATATATATATATATAAATGATACAGAAATAATACTTTATTCTACATATTAAAATTGCACATCATATAGCAACAAAAATTGGTCTTTATCAAGGCAATGAAGAATAAAATTATTAGATTTCAAAGTTAAGGAATAATTAACTTTGCACAGCCAAAGTCCAAGTTGTGTATAAGAGAAACAAGTTGAGGTTAGGATCAGAGGGCTGTATGGCATCATTCACCAGCAAAAGTTACTATTTCAGCACCTCTAGGATAGCTGCAAAATGGAAGTACCTTATATCCAACCTCATTATCTCTTAAGTTTCTAGTTATCTTTTAAATACCTCATTATCTCTTAGTTCCTCAAATGTATTTGAATCTGCAAGAGCTTACGGGATAATTTTCACTTGGTTTGTTTGACGGGGGGGGGGGGCTTTGGCTTTGATGTATTTTGTTTTGTTTTTTTAGGAAACTACTACAGTGCAAAGTATAGCCAACTAAGAGACCACCACAGCAACTGCAGCAAAAACTAAAATGTGCTGAGCATTAAACATGTAGATCAAAGACAAAAACCAAGATGGGGTTAAGAGTAATTGAGTGAAATGTAAATGTTGTACACTTAGTGCTGGAATGTTATAGCTAACAAAAACAGGGAATGGGGCTGGGGATTTAGCTCAGTGGTGCCACTGCCTGCCTCGAAAGCACACGGTCCCGAGTTCGATCCCTGGTACCAAAAAAACAAATAAACAGGGAATGGAGAAGAGATGAAAGTTAAAACATTCTCCCCTACTGCTGCATCTACAAGAACTGGGAGTAAAATCCACCTGTAGACATATATGCATAGTTAATATTATTACTAAATACAAAATAAATACCAAGGTGATACGAATGACATAAATTTACTGGCAGAGAGAATAGAGGGGATAGGAAATGGAGGAGAGAATTTGCGTTTATTGTTGCTTGCAAGGAACACATTTAAACTGTGTAAAGATATTTGGGAACGATATGTTAATTTAAATTTATAACTACTAGAATCAAATTTTGCAACTTCCTAAATATCATCTATTTCTCTATATACTAAGTAACAAAGAAATATATGCATACGTATAACACAGTAAATGAAATAATACGAGAAAACCAAGTGTATACGTATCACTCGTATTAATAAAGATAGTTAGACACTAGGGATACAGCTCAGTGGTAAACCCTTTCCCAGCATCCATGAGGTCCTGGGTTCAATCCCCAGCACTACAAAATAAGTAATTAAACAAGTTTAATATCCTATTGAAAGAAAAAGAGCTTTTTTAGGGTAAGGGGGATCAAACTTGGGACCTTGCACTTGCGAGGCAGGCAGCAGAACCACTGAGCTATATCCCCAGCCAGAAAAAAAGAGCTTTTAATTAGAGCCAAATTTAACTCTTTGTTGTATATAGGGAGCAAACCTAGATATGTTTTGAACATATTAAAAATAAAAGGAAGGGCAATGCTATCTCAGGTAAATGCAAACTTAAAGAAAAGCAAAAACAATGATTTTAAATATCTCACAGATTGGACATCAGAACCAAGATTATTAAATTATAGAAACATAGGTGCTTTATAATGTTAAGGGTTTTGATTTTTACTGAAGACCTAGAAAGATTTACCAAAATATGCAGCAATTTTTTAAATAAAATAAAACATATAGGATATAAGAAAAGTGGTCAAAATGTACTATTAGTTAACTATCATTAACTTATTTAATATGTGAAATAATTATGAAAATTATAAACTTAAATTGATTCCTATCATTGTTTAAATTGTAAAGAGAATTGCAATAAAATGTTCAAAAGAGATCAACAAAATAGACCTGATGTGTGTATGTAATATAATAATATATCATATATACGTATTATATACATAATATCAAATTGTGTGTGCTATAATAAAAATATACCTTCACTTGAAGAACCTGTGGAATATTAATGAAAATTGAACCATATACTATGATGCTACTGGAATTGCAGTCATCCTAAAAGTAAAAATAAGCAATATTCTCTATTGATGTAGAAGTGTTAGTTTCCAGTGGAGGAATGCTTCTACCATAGACAGCAGGATGTAGCAAATAAAAAGACAGGATATCTACTTTTCAAGTTAAATTTGAATTTCATGTAAATAATTTTTTTAGTTTAAGTGTGATCCAAATATCATATGGAGCATACTTATACTAAAATTATTTGTTGTTCATATGAAATTAAAATTTAATCAGGCATCCTGTGTTTTACTTGACTTTCCAAATTAAATTTGAAGTTGAACCCTGTCCACTCCGGCCTCTCACGCAAGTGAATAAATAGGCAAAGAAGGGGTCTGTTCCAATGGGTGGAGTGATTCATCCTGATATCGAGGGGAAATTGGATTCTGCAAAATGGTACTGTGTAATTACATTGTGTAAATTTATACAGGCACAAAGTAATGCATTGAGGATAGTTCAATATTGCAAAAGAATGGATCCACCAGAGGGGTGTTACAGCACCAGAGCATATCTACAGAATAAAATTCTACACATCTATAAAAGAAAATTAATGAGAAAGCTTTATGTACAAATACGAAATATCTCCAATATATACTGATAAATAAAAAGGCAAAGCAAGATTGAAAATTATGCTTGTTACTAGAAATAAGAAAAATAAAAATACCTGTTAATTTCTGTTATGACTTGTATTTAGATGTCCCCCCCAAAGCCTTATGAACTCATAGGTGGGATTTTTTGGAGGTAGCTGGATCTAGGGTGTGTGAATGTGGATTAAGTGTATGATACTGGGATTAAGGGTGTGTAGTACTAGATTAGTATGCTGATTGAAATTACCATAGTTCTGGGTGTAGAAAATGGAAGCCTTACCCTGGGTGTGGGTGGCAGCAATCAATAGGCTTCTGGCCTGGATGGAGTACAAAGGAGGAGAGAGAGAGAGAGAGAAGGCAGGTTTGCTGCTATTGTTGCTTGCTGCTTTGCTGCCTTCTGTCTGCCACACCATGAGCTGTTTCTCCTCTGCAATGCCCTCTGCCACGCTGCCTTTCCCTGGCGCCAGCCCCCTATGGACTGAAACCTCTACAACCTGTGAGCTGAAATAAACCTTTCCTCCTTTAACTTTGGGTGTAGGGTATTTTGTCTCAGCCACAAGAAAAGTAAGACAATTCCTTACCTTGTATTTGTATAAGGAAATACTAGAATGATACACTATAAAATAATAAAAGGAAATCTTTGCCTGAGGACAAGAGGAAATGGGGTATATGGAGACAGGGTGGAAGTGAGAATTCTGAAGGTATACCTTTTTGAAAATATATGAACATTTTAAATTTTAAAATATATGAATGCATTAGCTATTTTAAAAGTAATTAAAAAGTATTATTTCTAGATTATCTCACACTCACCCTTCTAAACAACTGAATTCTATTTGTGATCCCAAGAAGAAATCTGTCTTAATTTCCATTATGCCATTAGGTAAATCTCCTGGATTTCTGCACCGTTTCTCTGGGAGAAAAATTTAAATGATGATTAGTGATTCCACGTACTCACAGATAGGGGATTAGAGAAGAATGACTGGTAAGTTTTCACCTTTGCTTCCAGAAAGTCCTTGATCTTTAGATTCACACTTACTTCTGATCTTGACTCACTGAACTTGTTTTTTGAGGGAGGGAGTTTTGTTGGGGTTTTTTTGTTTTTGTGGTGCCAGGGATTGAACTCAGGACCTTCAGCTTGCAAGGCAGGCATGGTGCCACTGAGCTAAATCCCTGGTCCTGAACTTGTATTTTTGAGAAAAAAAATGCATACAGATTTAATCTCATATATGTGCACTGAAATCAGTAGTTGAGAAACTGGATGGTTTCTTAGATTCTGGAAATTTAGATCCTGAGACAATATTCCAAAGCTGGGAAAAGTACAAACGAAGAGAATGTCGATACTTACTGATGCAGAAGACATTGTACTTCCACCGGCCGCTAATGTTACAGGTAAGAGTCTGAACTGAACTGCTCCTGGTGTAGCCAGGGCGGCAGGTGTATTTCAGAACAGTTTCAGTTTCGAACTCTGTCTGGTTCAGCTCCATTGTTGGAGAAGCAAAGAGTAAAACAGGAGGGGGACCACATCTGCCTGGGCACCAAAATGACAAGAAGCACCAAACATCATATCTTCAGACACCGCATCTCAGTGTTTCAATAGCATGATGTTAGAGTAGGATAATTCCTTTTTCCCTAATCAAGGAAAATCGTAACTCCTCTTATCCCCTCTGTTCAACGAATCCAAGAGTGATCAGTATGTATGTTGGTAAATGACAATGATACGGGCATAAAATTTTATCTTTTCTCTACTATACATGAGATAACTTATCTAAAATGGATGAAAGACAGAAATTTCATCAGTCTATCAGATAATTCATTTCTGTTGCCGCACATGCATCTATGGAAAGCCAGAAATCCTTACAAGTGGGCCTCAACAAAAAAGCATTATTTCATTAAAATAACATTACATAATGTTGGTTGCCTCAGGGAAGGAAAACTGAGTGGCTGGGAGATGGGTAAACATAACATTTAAAAAACGTTTTGCAACTTTTGGATTTGGAATGATACGGAGGATGAAGCATGGAGTTGTTGAAGTATAAGAATATTAATCCTGCTTTCCTTACAAAAATTAAATACAGAACCAATTTACCTGTAAGAGCCCCAGTAGAGGTACACACTTCACCCCTCCACGCTGGACAAATCCACAAGTGGTGAAAATCATTCACTCAGACTGACAGATAATACAGATCTATTTCAAGTCATGCCTGGGGAGACAGATTGCTTTGGAAATTCTTAGAGGAGAAACTCTAGAAAGGAAATGCCTAGAAAACTGCTTCTTTCACGTGTAAAGCAAATTCCTCTAAGTTCCAGCTGGCAAAAACCAAAAACAAACACCCTTTGTTGCCGACCTCAATTTTGGCTAGAAGCTTAGTCATCTCTCTTTTTCGCTAAGTGTGGCTGATCTCTATTTTTCTTTGTCCCTCTGGACTTCTTCCTTACTACTCACCAAGAACGGTGGCCAACAGAGAAGCGACCAGTGTGATTTGGAACAGAGCTGGATGGGACACTCCGCACAGCCCAGAGAAGGGCCAGGCTCTCAGTGCCCCTTTTCTGTGAAGGGTCCCATTTGGAGCTCTTGGGGGGCGCAAGACTTGATGCTTCTCTGACAGTTTTCTGCTGAAAGAACTCAATTTAATAAGCAGTCACTGATTCCTACTTGTCATAAAGCACTAAGATAAATGCTACCAGATCCATGTCTTCAAGGAAATCACAGCTTAGACTGGAAGAAAACAGAGAAGCACAAATGTTACGAGACAGTGGAGGATGGCTCTGCACAAGCACGCTGCCAAGAAAAGAGATTAATTCCAGGTGGAGAAAGGCAGAAGGCTGGCTTTACAGGGAAGACTGCTTAGCTGGGCAGGGAGACACACGTCTGTAATCTCAGTGATCTGGTTGGCCAAGGCAGGAAGGTTGCAAATTCAAGTCCAGCCTGGGCATTTAGCAACTTCGTAATCTGGTCTCACAGCCAGAATGAAGGGGTCCGGAGATGTAGCGCAGTGTGCAACCCCTAGCAGTGGGGAGACAAAACTTATTTAAAATGAACTCACTGGGGACATTGTTGTGATACCATAACGATGCCCTGATTCATATCTATGCCCATCTCCACTTAAAGAAGGACGCTCTCTCAGAGACGTTTCTACCCCACATTATTTATGCAGGGGGCATTTCCAGTGGTGCAACACACTGTGTAGAGGGGCGAGCTCTTCGTCGGGTAGAGACTCGCGTCGGCTCATCTTTCTAAAACTCAGTTCTGATGAAGCATTCCTCCAGCTACTGTTGGGGTGGACACCTCCATGCCACACACACCCTGTTCCATGAGCCTAACGCATGGCCCCTGGGACAATTCTGCCAAATGTAAGTTAACCTTCATAACAATCAACTAGATGAATTTGCTTACTGAAAGTACGTTCGCAGAATTTGTACTAGAGGAACCCAGATGGTCTAAAGAGGTTGGGGAAGGCACATTGCATGTCATAAAAATCAGCCCACTAAATCATTTGTGAAATTCACAAAATGTAGTAAGTTTCTCCCATCCAATAAAAACGATCATGAACTATGAAACCCACGAGTTTCTTTAGCTTTGGACAAGTCAGTAGCTGGTATTTTATTGAATTTCAGTGAAACTGAGGAGATTAAAAATACTGATGTCTTGGCAAAGTAAAATTTGACTATAAAAAATAAAAAATACAAAGTGAAATTTTCTCACAGAATTGTTGCAGTTCTTATTTTCACAAGAAAAATATATACATGGAATACATTCAGAAACATATTCAGGACTGCATTACCAAAATGCAGCTGTAAGAGTAAATTTTTAGCTTTAGGAAATTGAACAAGAAGAATATCTAACTGGTTCTAAAAAGAACATATTGGCTACATTCAAAAAGAATGTACTTATAATCACTGAGTATATTTGAAATGAATATTCCACAGTGTTTGGTAAATTGGTTTCGGTGAATTCCGGGCCCTTCAGGACTGGCATTCACTCAACTGGCTTTGGGGCTGAGTTTCCGGAAGTTTGGCCTGAGCCCTGGTGTCCCGGATGTCCTGGATATCTGAGGTTTCCACAGGTTCCTAACACTCTCCTCCTTCTTACTCCGGCCCACATCGTCTGCCCTCTGCCCCTTGCCGCTCCAGCTTCTGCTCACCCTGCCAGTCTGTTCCCAGAGTTCCCTTCTCCTCCAGGCCAAGTTCAGCTCAGTGGCTGTAACTTTCATTCTGAGTTGGATTCCAGCTAACCTCTGCAGTCGGACTTCACCACCTCGCAGTCAGAAGGTGGTTCCTACTCATTTCCACCCCGTCTAGAACCTAACACTGTGGCTCACAGAGTCAAAATTGTTCAGTAAATGTCTGCTGAGTGTAAATCCAAAAGCACCTATTGATAAAGTATGCTTCCAAGAAAGATAATACTGTTCCATATCCATCCTAACCCTTATGTGTTAGCTTTGTCAAGGGCAGATTTTAACTGATTTTACAGCAAGACATGTCTGTATGTTAAGAAAAACTGATCCAAGCAATTTTACTACAAGCTCCTTTTCATTGTCTACCGAGGGCATCCTGTCACCTGCCAGTCAGTGGGGGTGGGGCAGACGTGGAGGAGGGAAGCAATTACAAAAGTGAGCTCTGCTCCCTTCCTCACCCTGTACAAGCTAAGGTACAGCCACACAGAGACCCTGCACCCTAGTAGAGAGGGTGTTTGTCTCCTCTACCTCGGACTCGGCCACAGTGCTGGGGACAGAGGAGGGAAGTGTGGACTCAGACCCAAACTATGTGGGCTCAAATCCTGGTTCCACTGTGTAGGAATCAGGGCTCCACGGGCAGAGACACTCACCCCCACCATGATTTAACTTCCTCTTTTGTAAAATAAGAATAGTCATTGCACATGTCCTCAGGATAGCATGGACAGTACATCGTGAACATTTACGAGGGATTAGAAAAGAGTATGATAGCGTGGGCATTTAATGCCCCTCTGCCAGAAGCGGAACTCCTAGAAGTCAAAACATTATCATAATCATCCGAGTTATAAGAAGGGCGGCTGTGTCACCAGAGGACTTTATGCCCCAGTGCCGAGGACCACCCACTGGGCTGGGGGCCAGAAGCCTTGGCCTGCCTCTCCCGTGGATCTGGGTACAGTGAGACCCAGGGCAGAGAGACACCAGGGCCCCTAGAGGCTGTCCTGGAGGTTCCTTCCCTCCCCCTCAACTGTCTCACTGGGAGGAACTCATCCACGTCCACGACGTTGATCATCGCACGTGGGTCACTCCCAGTCCTCTGGCCCCAACTTCTTGTGTAGATGTGCAGCCTCACATGCTCCATGAACTTATTGTTGATAATCACCTTATGCTATTCTATTTCAATATTCCTATGTGTAACTTTGAAGTCATTGAAGCTTTGTCTTCTCTATTCTGGTTGCTAACTAGGGGAATTTCTGTGCTTAGCTTAAAAATATATACATCTTTCTAAAGTCAGTGAAAGAAATCTTAGCAAAGTAAGGAGGAATATTCCTCTTCCCCTGTGGGAGTGGAAAGCAGATAATATACTGCCTGAGAGTACCGACTTTGCATGTTTCCAGTCAGGGACTCGATCCTAGACTCTGTGGTCCAGGAAAAGACTGTTGCTTTGCCCCTTGAGTGTAACCTTTAACCTTAGAAAAGTCTGCAGTTCTGGCTGGCTGTCTCAGTTATTTTTGTCTGAGATAATATTTAAATAACGTTTCTGTTTTCTGAAAGTTATAAGTACTTGCGAGTTTTCTTTGCAGATCCAGAAAGACATTAGCATGCATTCCTCTTCACTTGAAACCCTAAATGTAAACTAAAACTGACCCTGTTAGATTTCTCAGTGAAGCGAAAAACCCTTGTTTGGAAGGGTTGCAATCACCAAGGCTCGGGTTAGTACTTCGACCCACTTCACTTGTGTTCCCAGGCACCTGGTCTGCGTGTACTCCGAACCATCTTCCTCCCACACTGTTTGACTTCCCTGCTGTCTTGCCTACCGGAACAGTTCCGTTTCCACCCGACCTCCTGGCCTAGGAGCCCTGTCAGCCTCGCCATGCCCCTGTGTCTCTTTCTGTGTTCACAGAGGCCCGAGTCCTGCTGAGGGGCCACTGCAGCGCACAGGTATTCACCTCTCCCTCCTGTCCTCCACTTCTACGGCCCAGGCAGAGGTTCACGTAAGCTGCTTTACCCCACCCCAGATCACTGCAGAATTTTCCAAATAAGTGTAGCTAGCACCTTTGTCAGACAATTATGCCCTTACAAAGGCAATTGAACTATGTCGCCCTGCTTTACTGGTCCCTGATTCCCACGGGTCCTCACTATTCTTTCAGCTCTCCACAGCCCTCTTTTGCAAATAGAACAACGCTGTGCTTCAAACCTCAGGAAAGGACTAACCTTTTGCAAAACACCTCCTGCACGTCTGTAAACACCTGCACACATCCGCACACATGTCACATAATGTCTCCCACGCGTGAATGCTCTTACCTCTGTTCTCTTTCACTGTTCAGATCCAGGGCCACCTCCATGGTGAAGAATTGCCCAGCTCCACCAGGAAAAGCCCAAACCTTTCGTGTGCCCCTGGGACTTCGCTGATAACCTCGATCAAACCGTCTCCTTTCTCCTGCTGCCTGAAAGAGATTGCAGTTCCCTTGAAGGGAAATATCACAAGGGTGATAGTTCAACTTTCTGTCTCCAACCTGGTATTTTAACGGTGTGTAATAGTTACCCAATAAATGTAAAATAAGTAAAACTCGGCTTAGTTCTGTCTCAGGAGTAAGAATGCCTGTCTCCTAGAGGATGTAATGCATGTAAATTGCCTCGTTAGCTTTGGCATAGAGGCGGTGAGATGTTTGGACGTCTCCCGTGAACTCTTACTTTCCTGGCTGCTCTGGGGTCTCCCAGCAGAGCTGGCAGGGAACTCAGCTGATCACGGAGTATGGTGGGGCCAGAGGTGAGGACTTGCAGGTCGAGGAGGCCTGAGTGTGAGTTGTAGCAATGGCACAGTCTGAGCCTGTACCCCTGCAGAAGCTACGTGAGCTCCTTGAAACTCAGTTTCCTCCTCTCTAAAGTGATGACACTCGGCTTAGCTGATGTATTTTATTTCCTACAAACTGCACAATTCTGGAACTGGGGACTGCAAAGCTGAGGCCACTCTAGCAAATTCCTACATATCTCAATATCACCTGTTTAATTTTTAGAGAAGTGAAACCGACTCAAGGACTATAGTCAAGATGGCAAATGTTTTGGGAAAACACTGTTCACACTTGCTATTGAAGTACAATTTGAGAGACGCTGAGAAAATCTTCATCCCCAACTTTCTGCTTTTACTATCTTTTAAGTTAAGTCATTTCTTTTGTCTGAATTCACCTTTAAAATTCAGACTCTCCCCAGAAAGGTCTGGTATCTGGTAGAGTGTCTTTCTTAGGCCTTGGCTTTCAAGCACTATCACTTCCAAACTCCAGAGAGAACTTGCACCCTAGAGTCTGCTTCTCTACCTGCCCCTTCCTTCTATGCCCAGGCCACAGGCAAAAGTGTCTCTAAGCCTCACGCCAACCTCATTGATGCCTCCTGCTCTTCAGTAAAAGCTACTTTTCCTTCCCCTGGCACCATTATGCTCAGAGACAGAATGGGAATCAGTAAAGATGCAATTAAAACAGACTGTGTTCTGGCCAGCCAGAGCAGGAGGGGATTTCGAGAAGAAAGAGTAGTTGATGGTGTCAGTTTTGGAAAACAAGGCAGGCAAGGAAAGCTTCGGAAACAAACCGAAGGCCGACTCCCCATTACCAAGTCTAATGGTCTTCGCTGTCTTTGGTATCACTGAGACGTTAATAAAATCTCCGAGAAAAATTACAGCAACTTTCAGAATATAGACTGGAAAACAAGTCTCCTGTTCCCCTTTGGGAAGTCTATTCCCTTGTGCCTCAGAACTCTCATGTGGGGATATGACAAAGAATCAACAGACCAGGCCAGGCACAGAAGCTCAAGCCTGCAGTCTCAGTACTCGGGAGGCTGAGGCAGAAGGATCACCTCAAGTTTGAGGCCAGGCTGGGCTACATAGGGAGACCCTGTCTCAAAAAAACAAAAACAAGCAAATCAACAGACCAACACACTTATTTCTGGGGTACAATAACACGAATAATATCATCCCACATTTATTTTCTGCTTTATTTTATTAAGTCATTACTATTCATCAATTTATAATAAAAATTTAAGGCTGAGGGGGGTTAAATTACTCTTCCAGTCATGCAACTCCCTAATGCAATACTCCTGAAAAGATTTCTGAAAGCATCACCAAGTTTTTGTCTCTGATTGTCCTTCCAATCCTATGCTTCCAGAAGGGCCAAGACACTAGCCTTTTCCTCTGGATCTGCCCAGTGCTGCCCAGGGAGTCCACTGACCTGCAGGAAAAGAGGGAAAGGCTCTGCTGGAGGCCTTGGTGTGCACAGTCCTAGTTCCTCCCAAGATCGTGGTGTCCTGAGGCCAGCTAGTAACTGCTCCACCAGGAATCCCTGAACTCTAGCTGAGCAGTTGGCTGGTCAGGGGTAGCTGGATGAAGATGGATGAGCAGAAACTCCTCTGGCCCAGTGAATGATTAACAGCAGAGACAGGGCAGCAGTATTTACTTAATCTCCTCCTCTTCACTAGCCCTGTCCTTAACAACATGTTGCAATCACTTTATCCTCTGCCAACCATTTCCCCTAAGTGAAGATGTAATTTGATCTGGATGCCAGTATTCCATTTTCTTTTCATAAACACAAAAGGAGTCCAGCTGCCCTGGAAGTCTTGACTACCGCAGCACCGAGAAAACTCCACAAAAAATGACCCGCTTCCTGTAACACTGGGTCCAGAGGTTTGATGGGGGCTGCGGGCTCAGGGTCTTGCCAGGCACTGGTCGCTGTTCTGACCCAAGGAAGTACAATCGGAGGGGAACTGGTTTATTGAGTTGCTGCTCTGCACTGGGTTGGCTGCAGTGTACTCAGAGCTCCCAGGGCCGGGCTTCCACACCACAGATGCCGCATGCCGGGCTCCAGAGGATCTCGGGAAGTCAGCCCGTCACCAAGCTCTGCTCAGGACACAAGAAGGGGCTGCAGTGTGTCACACAGACTAAGAAGGAGCCCGAACCCTGATACTGTGCAACCAAGTGTTCATCCTAGCACTTCAGATATGTGTGCTCAGAAAATACTAAAAGGAAATTCTTTCCAACAATAGAACCTTTTCTATAACACACACTGAAAGTCCCATAAAGCGTTCAGAAAGGAAGGAATGAAGTTCCCCTACCTTATCAATTTCTCTTTCTTAGTTATTGTTACCTCCGATTCTTCCTTCTCATCCCTAAACACAGAAACATTTCATGTCCTTTTTAAAAAAATTTTCTCTTCACAATTTTAGTGACTGCAGCTACTGTCACTTTATTGCCAGCCCCAGGACTTCCCCATCCTGCATGTTTATCTCATGCTCTCCTAAACTCACCCTTTGCTTTTTATTTTCTGCTGGCCAGTGGACACATTGCAAGTTCTTCAGACTCGGCACATATGGAGAGGACTTCTCAGCTCCTGCCCGGTAGCTTCATTTTATGATCCGATCTAATCTAGGTCCTCAGAGTGGAATTTCAGGCTTGCCTTAAACTCCATCTTTCCCTAATCCCCCAACAGTCAATCTGCTGACAAGTAGTTTTGTTTGTTTGTTTTCTGAGATAGGGTTTTGCTACAGAGTCTAGGCTGAACTAGAATACCCTACATATCCAGGCTGGCTTTGAACTCGAAATCCCACCTCGGCCTCCTGAGTGCTGGGATTATAGGTGTGTGCCCCCCACACCTGGTGACAAGTTGTTTTGATGTGAGTTTCACAGTGTTTCTCATTTCTATTGCTTTTTTTCCCATTTCTACTGCCATCAAGCTAGTTCAGGGTACATTGCCCATTGTGTGGCTGTCTTAGTCTGTTTTCTGCTACCATAACAGAATGCCAGAGTCTGGGCACTTTATAATGAAGACGTTTATTTCTAATAGCTCTGGGGGCTGGGAAATCCAAAACCGAGGAGCTGCATCTAGCAGATATCTTGCAGCACCATCTCACGTGGGACAGTGGAAGGGCAAGAGAGCGCAGGCATGGCCGGAAGGGGAGAGGAGCTGGATTCATTTATCAGGAGACCGCTCTGGGGACAGTAAACACTCCATAACAAGAACAATCCATTTGCCAGGGCTCGCCCCTCCTCACCAAGTCGCCTCTTAAAGTTCCCTCCTCTCAACCCTGTTGCACTGGGGCCTGGTTAGATCCAACACGTGGACTTTAGGGGACAGAGAAACCACAGCTGGTAACAGCTGCTGCAGTCCTTCTACTGGCTTCTCTATCTCAATTCTTTTTCCACTTCAACTGATACTTCATACTAGTGTGAGATGAATTTTCCTGTGTTCTGTGCTTATGATTCCCTTGCTTGAAAGTCTTCCGGGTGTACTCACTGCCTAACAGAAGTAGGTGCAAGTTCCCTAAGGTGATGTCTAAGCCCTCTGTCAGCTGTCAGCTGTCTCGGACTGGTCTCTGCACCCTCCTCTCTTGCCACCTCCCTGCCTCATCCATGCCAACCCCATCTCCGTGCTGTCCTCCAAATGCGTTCCATTGTTCCTGGTTCAAAAAATTATCAACCATTCATTTAAAAATACTAAAACACCTCAAGAGATTTAAGTATTTGCCTGTAATTCCAACATTCTGTGAAAGTAGTTTTCATCTGTGCTCACTGCTGCCCAGTCCTTTCTTACAAGAATAAAGACTTTACATAAATGCGATCATAAGTACTTATTTTTTACCTGTTATATTGTCAAGATTTTTTTCATAATCACTGTAAATGCTGCGTAACATTTGATGGGCTATAAATTACTTAAAAATTTCCTACAAGAGGCAGAGGTTGTGGTACACGCCTGTAGTCCCAGCACTCAAGAGGCTGAAGCAAGAGGATTACCAGGAGTTCAAGGCCACCCTAGGCTGCATGGTGAGTTCAAAGCCAGCCTGAACCACACAGCAAGACCCTCTCTCAAAACACTAACATAGAATTTTTTCTACAATTGAATATTTTAGATGCTTGCCATGTGTTGCCGACAATAACAATACTATAATAAATATCTTCAAGTTAAAATCAATATATCCCAGTTAGATTAGTCCTAGCTGTGGATTTACTTGGTTAAAATATGAGATATGCTCCCAGGTGCTACTCACTTCACTGTAAAAATATTCCTTCCACTTGGAATATCCTGCTTCTTAATCTTTGTCTATAAATCTCACCTTTGAAAGTACAAATAACTAAAACCGCTTCCTTGGCAGTTTTCCTGGCCCCATCTTTGCTCCCACAGCGCCCTGTGCTCTGGAAAGGGTCTGCTTCCTCCCAAGCACCCTAAAGTAGTCAGGCTTTGGGGCTGTTCCAAGACTTCCGATGACTTAAAAGTCCATTTCTTATTTTCCTTTGTAACGCCACCCACAGATTTTCCATTATTTCAAGCTTATTTCCTCTGTATTTTGGACATATTTTACCCAGATTTCTTGTGTGCTGCAGGTGGAGTCGGGGTAAGGAGTGGAAGGAGCCTGTCGGCCAGCTCAGGATGACATTTGGTAAGAAAGCCTTAAGATTCTAATTTCTTCTACCCTCAAAAAAGCAGAGGAAAATATATTCATTTATGTTGCATGCTTCAAAGCTCGTGATAATGCAGGGCTGGTTTCATCCAAAAGGTGGTAAGCAGCAGTGCGGCAGAATGCTCGGAAGTCTGGTTTCTAAAACCGTGGGTAGGGAGGCCCAGGAGAGTTTGGGATCTAACTATTTCTGGCTCAGTAGTCTGTTTAGGGTGTTACTGTTCTGAGCTTATTTTCCAGCATGAGAGGTTAATTTTGCCTCATATGTTTTGAGTCACTTGGGGTTAACTTTTGCCTCATAATTCATATTAAAATATGAGGCACACTCTCAGTGAGATCCACACTCCCTCCTTCTCCTTACAGACAGGAAATTAAACTCTCCAATCTCCATCAATGTGCTGCCAATTCTGGTCATCAGTGAAAACTATCTTGGTCTTTCTGTAAACACACACACACACACACACACACACAGAGGCACACACGCACTCACGAGTATGTTACGCGAGTGGCTAGTATGAAATTGCATTTCAGCCCAGTGAGAAACAATCTGAAACCATTTTAGAACCAGGAGGAAAATTTATTCATAAGAGCATTTCTATCACCAGTCTGCTCCCCATGATGTTACACCAACATTTTTGCCATCAGCTCAGCTTTCTTAATCTCCAGAGAGTATTTTAGTTCCTCCATTGTTAAACCATTTCCCTTTACTCTCTTCATAAAGTCCTCCATGGCACTACACATCTCCTCAGTCTCCCGAAAGGCAAGCTGAAGAAAGAACATTTTTAAAGTTACCAGTGAAGGACTGCCATCCAGCCCTAGACTCTGAATGGTGGCTCAGAACCAGGAGCTTCGGGAGGGGTCTGGGCCTTCAATCATTTACATTTTCTGGCTTGAAGAAACTTACTAATATTTCCCCAGTAGTGAATACGGACTAGAGGAAGAGTCTCAAGAAGAATAGATCCATTTGTCTTTTGTTGAAATTTAGAGGAATTTTTAGAAATTTTTCACATAATCTCAGGCAGTAAGCTTTTGTTGTGTTTTGTTTTAAGACAGGGACTCACTGAGACACTAAGTTGCCCAGACTGGGCTCAAACTTGTATCCTCCTGTCTCAGCCTCTCAGAGAGAAGGCACTGAGTTTAAGCACCTCATTCTGTAAGGCACATGAGGCAATGACTCCTACCAACATGGCTTCCCAAGGCCTCAAGGATGATGGTGGTGGATGGGAATGACCTTATGTAGAAATGTGAGCAGATAGTGTGAGAGGTCCCTTCTAGAATCAAGCCAAGACCAACCCATTGAAAAACACTGTCCATCCTGACCACATGCCCGGAGTGGCCTGGCCTTAGAGACACTGCTGTGACAGGGGCCTACTCACAAATGCTCTCTCAAACCCCATCGGGGGTACTGGTGTGGAGGCTTCCGGGATCAGCTCGCAGGCTGGAAGGGCGCTGCTCCACTCCCCGTCTACACACTGCTGCTCCGGGGTGCCCACCAGGCGGTACCTGGACACGGTGATTAGCAGTTACCAGGGCAGGACTGAGACCCGGCCCTGTACTCCGCAGCAGGCAGGTCTCTGGGCCTGGAAGGACCCTGACCCTTTCCGCCCTCCACACTGGGAGACGGAGGCCGGTCCTGCCCGGTCGCATTTCCATGTTTCGGCTGTGGTAGAGCCACCGTGGCCCTGAGCCTCCCTGCATGCTCAAGTTAGCTGCACATCCCAGAGCAGTGTGAAGGAAAATGACTCTCCTGGGGCACAGAGGACCCGGGATGAGTCAGCCCTGACCCCAGAGCAGTTGGGATTCTGAGTTGGTGATGCACACGGCTTGTGGGTGAGGGAGGAAACAGTGGACCCTGACAGCCTGAGAAGGCACCTGTCATCGGAGCTCTAGAAAGCAGAAAGAAGTTAATCACACTCCGGTAGGTGGTAGTGGATGGGCTGAAGGGGAGCGGCAGGTTTTAGTCAGAAAAATGAGTCGACTGGAGTCTGTAGGACTGGAAGCCCGGAGGCCAAGGGACTCGGAGGATTGAGAAGGGGAGAAGAGTCCAGAAGACCCACAGGGGGGAGGCCAGGCATTGTAAACTAAAGTCAGGTAGGTTAAGGCCCATACTCTACCTCTATGTGTCAACTTCCGCATTTCTTTGAGTTTTGTGTTCTTTGATTCTTTAGAAAACACATACACAGTATTCTAAACTTTGTCTTAACTGGGAGGGAAAGTGGTACGTCCACCAGGATGAACAGGAGGCTTTCATGGGATTACCCCGTGTTCTCAGGACCAGAGAGCTGGCCTTGGACTACAGCGGCCCTCAGAATCAGAATGAGCCCTGGATCCGGAAGCAGTGGGAAATCGGGGCACTAGATGCCATGTTTCCTGCAAATAATCATTAAAATATTGCTAATGATTATTAAGACAGTGTTTTCCTAGCGATCTAAGACACGAGTCCCAGGCAGCCTGTCCTTGCCTTTCCCTGTGGCCATTACAGGGCGGCGGAGCGGGCATCCCTGGAGTCACCATGGTAACGGCCGGCGCTTGTTTTAGGGGCAGACGCAGAAAATAGTTTGGGTCACTCCCCCAAAACAGGGCTGCCAGGGAGCAGGAGCTCGTGCACGTACCTCTTCTCGCAGTGAAACGTAATGGTGGATCCTGAGGTGAACTTCGCTCCTTCAAAGTAGCCATGCGCTGGCTTCTCGGGAGGGCCACAGTCTCCTAAGAGAAGCAAGCACCGGGGCATCCGTGAGGCCGGCACGCCCAGTGGGCAGCGCCCCGACTTGCACGGCAGCACAGGGGGCCTGGGCGGGGTCTTCACCTTTCAACGCCTTTCTAATATTTTAAGATAAGTTGGTTAAATACTGTTTTTGGGGGGCCCTTTTCAGCGCTGAGATTTTTATGAGGCTAAATGCTGATCAAGGTTAAAGGTTAAATTAGGAATAATTGTACGGGTACGTACATACTGAAATACAAATGTTTTGAAAACAAATGTGTTGAGTTAAAAAAGAAAATTATAAAAGATGACCTGGGCATAGTGGCACACGCCTGTAATCCCAGCACTTGGGAGGCTGAGGCAGGAGGATTCCGGTGAAGTCGGAGGCCAACCTGGTAACGTAGTAATTGAAGGCCAGCCTAAACTGCATAGCAAGACCTCGTCTCAAAACGAAAACAAAAACAACAAAAGTATAAAAGAGCACCCATAATGCAATACTATTTTTTGTAAAACACTGTCTCATACAAGCACGCACAGGAAAAACTTCAGGAAAGTTAGATGTCAAAGTATTCCTAACCCTTATCACCTAATGGTAGGTTTATGGGAAACTGATTTCTTCACATATAGGGTCTCACTAAACAATTCAAACTGGCCTTGAATTCACTATGCAACCCAGGCTGGTGTCAAACTTGCCATGATCCTCCTGCCTCAGCCTCCCAAGTGCTGGGATTACAGGCCTGTGCCACCTCACCTGGCTACTTCTATAATTTTTTGCCAACAAAGATACATTACTTAAACAGTTAATACAGAATCTGAAGAAGTTTGGAGATTGCAGTCACAAACTGAATAGAGGAAATAAAGAATGTCCGTGTTGTTAATCAAGGAACTGTAATTCAGTCAGGGCTCTGGTGACTTAAGTGTTTAATTTTGAACCAAAGAGATGATGTGCATCTGGGGTCTAATAGGAAAAAACTATGCTTTCCAGGGATCTTGGAAAGTTCTCCAGAATTTGCACAATTAAGAAATGCAGGACAGGGATCCGGTGGCTGGGAATCAGGGTAGATACCGCTACACTGAATAAAACAGAAAAAGCTTGGAAACATTCAGAAGTACTGTGTGCCTGTGAGGTATAATGATATCACCCACGCACTTGTTTCTTGGCCGTATGTGGCATGTACACACGTTTGGAGTAACCTCAGATGCCCTGACAGAAGCATATGTAGTTTGTGCTTTTAAACTGCCTGGCCATTTATTATTTTAATAGCACTGCCAAAATACATTCAAAGATTAATATCACTTTACTCTCTCACTGACGTAAGTGCCTATTTCCTCAAATCCTGAATGATATTAGAGGAAATCAACATTTTATTTTTGTGATTAGTAAAAAATTTCTATCTAATTTTAATTTCCAGTTCCATAATTCTTAGTAATGTTCAACAAAATTGGGGAGTAGAAATGCTGTGTGAGGCCATAACTTTGGAACTGTCCATCCTTACACATTTTAGTCATTTTTCTATCACTGTGTCTTTTTCCTACTGATTTCTAGGCACTCTTTGTAAATTCAACATGTAACAGTTTCACAACCAAATATCTGGCCAGTTTTTAAATGTAGTTACATCCGTCCTTATTCTTCCTTTATGAATTCTGAGTTTTATGTGGATACGATAAAGTTTTAGATAACTTAATAGATTGAATATTAAGGTAGTTGTAGAAGCAAAATAAGTAATGTGTTCTTTTAAGATTTGCTTTTCCCATAACTCCTTGTTTAAGGTGAGGATTATCTGACTCTATCCTGTAACTTCAATAACCTAACAAAGTTACCACGCCAAGGTGAATTTACAATGTATATGGCCTCTTTTGTGTCTGTGACTTGTAAATAGGAACTGGAATTCTATTTACACATCAAAGATCACTAGGGATGAGATAATGGCTAAAAAGAGTATAAAAAGGGAAATGCTGAACAAAGGGGGGGTGGATACTGACCAGACTGGTTTCTGGCGTTCCCACCCGCTCACGGGAAGAAATTTTATTATTTTATCCAAATTCTGTGTCTCTGTGTATTTCTTTCTGAGATTTCTGCAACAATGTTACTGCTGAAAAAGGTTTTCCTCATCATATATTCTTTCACGTTTTCTTCTAATAATGTAATCATTTTGTTTTTATATTAATATATTTCAATCTATTTGGAATATATTTCTCATGTACCATAAGCTACAGCCCCAACTTCGTCTTCTTCCAAATAGACCACTATCTCATTACCATTGGATACAAATGTTTTCCATGGATTTAAAATAAACGGTCCTAATTTTTTGTCCCTATACAGTGCTATTTTGATAGCAAGTTAATTATAACAGCTCTAATTTGCCTTTTGCCTATAATATTGTTGTACATTTTGCTACCTGATAAGACAAGTGTTTCCTCCCATTTGATCCAGCCAAATGGGAACACTAGTTATAATTTTCTAAAAACATAGACTTGCAACATGAGCTACATACCCTCCCAAATGAGATTTTTTAACTGATTTTTTATTTCACACTTTTTAATTATTGCATGTTTGCCATACATAATGATTTTGTTGATTGTAGGGAGTTGGTACACATACAGAATGCATCGTAATTCTTTTTTGTTTTCTTTTTGCTCCTGCCTCTCCCCTTCCTCTGCTTCCTTCCAAATCTTGGCCCCCTTCCAATTTGCAAAAGTTCTGTTTTTATTGTCTTTCCTTCAATTCTTTTTTCCCCATCCCGTTTCCCCACCTCTGTCTGTCTCTTGTCCCCCTGTCCACTTGAACAAGATCTCCCTCCTCCTATTCCTCCATCTTCTGTTTTACTCTTTATTTCACAGTTTTTAAATTTACAGGCTGCAGGATGCACGGTAGCACTCAGTCTGCCTGCCACAGGCATGGCGTGTGGCTTCTTTTCATTTTTGCCCTTTGGTAAATTTTCATATAGATCTTGTGAATGGAATTATTTTCACATTTCCATATTCAACTACTAGGATAATAATATCCTAAAGAAATAGCATAGACATAAGGATGTGGGGTATAGAAAGCATTCATTTCAGCACTGTTCCTAACAGCGAAAATATGCAAATCCATGTCCATTGATATGAGAGAAGCACAATAAATTCTGGTATAGCTATGTGCAGTTATTAAAAAGTAGGAGATAAAGCTATATTACTAGGATGGGGAAAATGGCTATGTATATGTTATAAGAAGAAAAGAAGTTTAAAACTATGTATGGCAAGATCCCATCTTATAAGTACATACATTCGCAAATACTTATGAAATGTTTAATTTAAAACATTTTATTAGGGTGTTTGTTTTAAATGTGCATAAACAAGAAAAAATCAATAGACAAACACACCCAACTGATTTCCTCTGAGAGGAATGAACTGTAGTGATAAAAGAGGAACTTTTACCACTTGTTATATTCAATCTTAGAATGGATGAGTTAGGGTGTTTTCGTTGTTGTGTATTTTTTGAATAAAACCCACCTTGAAATAAAAACATAAAGTGCAATACTCAGTGTCCCAAACTACCCTGTCATAGCAGGCAGGAATCCTGCATGAACACAGGACGAAGTGTTCCTGGATCCTTCTGGTCCGTCTCACCAGACTCATCCTGAGTGGAGGTTTGCTCCTGTGAGCTGCACTTGTTTCTTGGCCGCCTGTGAGGTCCTCCACTTCACCCACACACAGAGGAGCGGGTGCTGCGGGGTGTGGGGGTCCAGGGTAACGCTGCTAATCAGCATCTCTGGGACTCCTCGCTGGTTTTGATACTTACTACTTTTGCAGGCAGGAAAGGGAGGTGCCCAGCTGTGGTCCTCTAGGCACTGGCTCCAGGTGCTGCCTTTGAGGATGTAGTGGTCATTGCACTTAAACGTGATTATGTCGCTTACATTCACAGGACCTGAAGAATTGAACTCTCCATTCTCCAACACTGGGTCAGGACAGTGGCCCACTGCAGAAGAAAACAGACGGTGACCTGAAAGGGCCGGGTGGATGCCTGACACAGCACAAGCCAGACCTCTTGGGCTTCAGGGAGAAAATAGCAAGAGAGCTTCAAGCTGCAAAGTGCAGTATGTCAATGCAAGATGAGAAAAAGCCAGGTTGCTATACGTCTGGCAGAAATGGCCTGGTCATGCACAAGAAGGACATGAATTGAAAGTTAAGTTTACTAGATGTAAGTAAGCATGTAACTACACATTGCCAACTGTATATTCATGACCCTGTCATGTTATGCATTGCCCAGAATTCTTGAATCTGTGTTAAGGCAAGTCTTTCCGTTTATCCAGCCATATATACAGTTATTCTTCATTTTTTGGTTTTATTTTTATTTTCATGACACAGAAAGACAGGGGAAATGCAGAAAGATGTGAATTTCTTCATATTAATGAATGATGAAAACATTGGTGTGGGTCCACAGAGAAATAGTACAGCTATTTTTCAATATTAATAACAAAGAGAATGTGGACTATTCTCCATCTCTGAAGGGGACCCCATTTTGTGACACTGAGCAAGTCACTCTGATCTCACATACCACACTTGTAAATTAAAAACATCTGTTTTTCCCAGTTCAAAAGCTATATGATGGGTGAAATAAAATGATTTGATGTTCTTATTTCAGAATACTAAAGCAAAGATATAAATGGAACAGGATTAATCAGGCACTGACAACTGATGAAGCTATGAGATGAGTATATATGTTAATTTGATTTTTCCGACTTTTTTTTCAATAATATAATTTTTTTTTTTTGCTATATGGGGATTGAACCCAGGGCCTTTGCATCAAGCTACACCCCCAGGTCTCCCTCCCTTTCTGCTTAGATTGTGAAGATGGAGGGTCTCATGAAGCTGCTAAGTGGCTAAAGCTGGGCTCGAACTTGTGACCCTACTACCTCAGCCTCCCAAAGTGCTGGGAGTACAGGCTTGAACACAAGAATTTTTAAAGCAGTAAGAGATTGAATAAATTATCGCAAAAAAGGCAGGCTTAATATATGGGAAAAATTCTTCACAGGCCTAGGAGTGTAGCTTAGTGGTAAAACAGGTTCTTAGCATGAGTGAGGCCCTTGGGTTGATAGTACTGCTACTAAAAAATTCCTTCTTATAAAAAGAATTGATTCTATTAACTCAACCAAACTCATACTGATCAAGAGCCAATCTTATACCTTTCCCAGAGAAGATCCACTTCTACAGGGCTTTAAAAATGCATTCCTAGATTGAGAATTTTTTAAATACAGTTTTAACATGGCCTATAGGAAGGAGGCTACAAAAGAATATAGTGAGATGACAAAATGGGCAAAGAGGTAGAAAGATCCAACTTACAGCGGCACTGAGTGGCGGAAGCCACCCACTCCTCAGAGGCATTGCAAACAAAACTCTTCTTTCCTTGCAGGTGGTAGCCCTTGATACAAAAGTAAGTCCCCAGAACCTGTCCTTCCACCTCCTCTGTGACAGACATGCTGTTCTTCACTGAGGGCGTTTCTGGACAGCTCTGTGCTGGAAGGAAAAAGAAGCCAGACTCACTCGGCTTCCTGCGTGCTGCACGGGGCCCCTGTTAGAGGCCCGCATCCGCCTGTCTGTCTGCTGGATCACTGATTCTGATTCTTGTTCTCTCCAGGTGCATACACATGTTTGTTCCTCCTTTGCCAAAGATTTTCAAAGTTATCCTGTACTTCCAGAAGGACAGTCAGCATTTCGCTCAAATTCAGCCGCAAGGTACCCGTTCACAAAGCATCCCTTCCTCAACCATCCTGGAGTTCGGGTAGGCACCACCTCTAGGATTTTGAAGCAGGTGCTTGTTTTGTACCCAGAAGAGGAAGGGTGAGTCAACGGTAACCACTCTTCTCAGAGAGCAGGATCATCAAGAAAGCTATTCTAAGCCCCTCGTGAGTATGGAGCATTAGACGATGTAATTTGAAAATTTTCAATAAAAAAACAAAGAACTGTAAATTTCATTAAAATTCTGGACAGAATGCCTCATAACCCACAGACTGACATCAAGTGTCCTGTACGCCAAGTTTAAGGAAAGCATACATACCGGCTGAGGCCGAAAGCAGCCCCCCAAACACAAGACAGCACAAAATCCCGCAGAACATCTCCAGTCAAAGACTCGACCACGCTGGAATTAACCCAGCCCAACCACCTAGTTTGGGTCCAAAGAGATCTTCTGACACAGCTTACGATCAGACCAACGACATCTGCATCCTTCCTAGAGAGGAGGTTATGTTGATTTTCTCTCCCTGGAAAACTGGAAAAAAATACAAAGTAAAAACACCTCCAAATCTTGCAACAGGGGATAAGGAGAGCAGTAAGGAAGTTCGTGTGGTAGGGACTGTGTAAAAGAGCTGATAGTTTTAAAACTCAGTTTCAGAAATTCCCCAGCTTCTGGCAAATCCAGTGCCCCAGTCTCTTTTCCTAACTGCAGGTTTATCCTTCCCCAGTAGATGTGATGCCACGGTCTCTCCCTGACCTGGCTTCTGTCAATATTTGCTTGTGTCTATATCCACCTTTTGCAACTCGACCCAGCACTGGGGGTAGAGGACAGGGCGCCAATCAGTGGTGCTTTCCCAGCTAAGCCCCAGCTCCGAGCTAACCCCAGGTGCCACTTCTCTTCCTGCCCCAAATGCCAGATACCCAAGGCTATCAGCGGTGCTGAGACCGAATGCCCCGGGGAAGTAAACTCGCCTTACGGGTCTCTCCTTGCAGATACCACGCAAGGCTGTGCAGGGCGTCCCCTTGCGGCTCTTCCTGGGCAGGTTTGAGCTGAGCCCACAGTTAGTCAGGTAAATGGAGAAAGCGGTGAAGGGCATGCTTCGGTCTCAGGAATCAGCATATGGAATTGCTTTGGGGGCTCTCGTAGCATCTTGCTCATGACTTGTAGCACAGTTCATTCTCTGTGCTCCAATTATAAAACTGGGATAAAACTACAAAATATTAGGTTTTGTAAATATAAAGCATCTAAGGACACTGTAAGTTCTCAGATATTCTTATCTTCCTCACCCATTATCATTACTTTGCAATGAACTCTTTATGTCTTTCTTCAGACAAAGAGCAGACTATGCTACTCCCAAATATGCCACTGGGTATAAAGATTATTTTAAGTTGAAGATATCTATGATTCAACAAATGTATGAGGAGAAACTCTCTTGAGGTTCCCTTATTTGACTAAAAGCAGGAACTTCTGGGAAATAAGGCAGACATGAATTCTGCTTTGGTGCAGATCTACTCCCAGAAGAGAGAATGCAAATAAAATCCATCCCAAGGTTCTTTTTCAGGGGATTTTTATGGCCTTGAAGGAGAAAGAGAAACCACTCATACCCACAAGAACAAATATTACAAAATTTCTTATCTCCTGTTTGTTCTCCTGAAAACCTGTTTATCTTTGAAAAAAATCATCTGCTTTCCGGTCAGTACTTTTCTCTTTTGCCCTTCACCTATTAAGACGGTGAACAAACCTCAGATCTAACTACTCTTTGAGTTACTCTCTACTCACACATATTTGAGTTGCATGTGTAAATAAACTGATTTTTTTCTGTTAATCTTTTTTAGTTTAATTCACAGGTCACAAGATCTGGCATTTGTTAATATTTTGGGGCTCTTTTTTATTCTTTTCAATGTGGCATATAGCTATTTGACCTTTTGCAAGGTATCTCATCAATTACTCTTTTGTTATAGGGTATAGATCATTGTTGGAACTTGATTGGAGGGGTTTAAAGAGATTGTGTCTGTTTTTACATAAATTTGATTTAGAGAAGGACCAAATTATATGAATGAATGTCTTACAATGAAATTGTTACTGATTTGTTGTTGTTGTTGTTCTGTCATACCACTAGTTTCTGAGGATTTTGCACAGTGTAAAATGACATAATCATAGATTGCTATGGTTTAGGCTGTAGATATAGTAAAAACTATGGGTTTTAAATGTTTGGGGAAATTCCTATGGAAAAAAGAGAGACATGTAGAAGAACCTCTAACAAGGTTAATGTGCATGCCCAAGGTCTTTTGAGATTTCAGTGTGTAAATTTCCTTTTAGCTTACACAAAAATAAAATAATTTAAAATTCACAGGTCACAGAAGGTACAGGAAAGGGGTTTTTTTCCCTTCTTTTTACTCTAAAACTAAACTGTTAAGAACTTTGGAATAAGGTTTGCATCTCCTTTGATTTTTAAAATTATTCCTCTCCATGGGCCTCATACTGTAGAGTTGTCTGCCAAATGAATCAAAGCAGTGCAAGAATAAATGAATGCACCCAGGAGTTCTACCTAAGCCCCAAAGTCCATGCTGATTGTTTATTGTCTTATTTTTCAACTAATATGTGAACTACTGAAATGTAAGCACCTCATATAGTTTTCAAAGTTAAAAACATGATTTATGCAAATATAAAATGAATGTCAAAGATTTTATTCAATTCATTAATTAATGAGGAACCATTAAGATGCTAGAGAGTTTGAAAAATGGAGATGTATATTGTCAATCAAAAGCCTTCTGAAATGACTTTTTTAAAATGCAAAATTAGTTAATATCCCACAGAATGCCAATATTTGGAATTGGCTTTTCTCTATGAGAAAAATTAATTGAAACAAAATGGACAGAATTCACTTGCTTTGCTGTGATCAGGAATCATTGGCATTATTCTCAGGTAAAAATAACTTGCACTTTCCCCCATTTGTTACAAATTAAACTCTATTTTTGGAGAGTTATGAAAGAACTGAGTGAATAGAAAGTTAATCAAAGTTGCATACCCTATGAAATTAATAATCACCTTAGTCTGCTAATAAATGCCCAGTTATTCACTAAAAATTTATTCCAGTGATCTCTTTTTGTCTAGTTCCAAATTTTGAATAGTTTTTCTTAACATGTTCTACCTCTTGAAGAATACCTGTTCTTCAGTGTCTTATATAGATAGAAATATATCCATGTTTATACAATTAAGGATTAAAAGGGGAAAGAAAATCTAATTTAGCCCTAGATAAATATGGACATAAAATCTAGCATGTATTATAGCGAATGACTGCAAGGCATTCATCTCAATGGCTAACTTCAGATACCAGGACTTTAGAGGTTCAACACTGCATATGCTATTGTCTTCCTAGTATTTCTCCATGAAATATAAAAATATTCACACTAATTGAAATATATAGACTATAAATATCTTCACATAGTTCAAGACAGGTTTCATTGTCAAATGAGTTAACAGAAAACTTCATTTTCAGAGTTTTTTGGATTGTAGAATTACAGATAAACAGATATTGGGCTCCCTGGCCTCTAGCCTCGATCTCCTGCTTAGGTGATACAATGCAAGGAGAAAGAAAGATGGGGAAACAAGACTTAAACAGAACATGGGGATCTAGGATGGTCCATGCTGAGCAGGCAACAAAAACACCAGGCACCCAAGACCTGCAGTATTTATTGATTACACAAGTATGGGAAGAAATAGGGCAAGGTATACGTGAAACATCTAGCGATAGTGTGTAAGGCATCTGCTGATAGCAGTTAACACAGGCAAGGCTCATAAAAGAGGGGGCAAGGCATTCCTGCAGAAGGAACAAAAGGAGACCAAGACTGGGTTGTAATTAACCAATAACCCATCAGGTACATGGGGGAGGCTGTAATTCAGGAAAAGGAATTTAGTTGGAGCCACGCTGTCCTTGGCCATGATGTTATCTCAGGCCCCTGCAGCTTCACAGACCAAGACTCAGGTCTCTGCCACAGCCTTTGGGAGGGGGCTATGCTCGCCTGCTTGCCATCCGACATGCCCACATGAGTAAGTAGGCTTTGGTCAGACTCTTAATACAGCCAAATTATGGGGAAGCAAGAAGCCTGTGCCATTTATACCCTGCCAGTCAACTGGGCAGGGGGCTCAGCTACAAACAGATATCACTTCATTATGTACATTTTAACATGTTAAAGGAAAGCATGTCAAATGGAGGAAGGCCTATGAGGATTTTACCTAGCCCTTGGTTTCCTACCCTGAGGTCCAGAGATGGATTTCAGGTTGTGACCCTCCTAAACTATCTGCAAAACTGGTGTGCGCCTTTTTCCTGGAAGAGTTGGTAGCATGTTGAACTCTTAAATGAGTTGAAGACAATGAGTGCATGCTGGATGGTGCAGAGTGTGACTAAAAACCACACAGCTGGGTGACGGGCTATTGCCAGACCATTACAGGAGAATGAGGGGATGGGGGACGCTCGTCACCCACAGCATCAAGCCAGTGAAGTCTAAAGGTTCACCTTCCTCACAGTGACTCCCAAATGAAAACCCTGGAGAGGATTAAGAAATGGTGTAACAATTAAAGTACAAGTCAAAGGCAAATAATAACCAGCACATAATGCCAGTGTATTCTCTGAATAGTTGTTTTCTAATCCTGATGTCTTTGTTATGTTACTGGCTACATTTCAAAATAGTATGATATGCATTTCTTGCATCCTCATGGTTAGGAATCTTACCGTTTGCCTTGTTCTGAGGCATTGGCTTTGGCAATAATTCTAAGAGTGCTGAGGGGGGGGTCCTTCAATAAGGGTGCTTGTTACCTACTGTAAAACAAGAATGATCCCAGACTCTCAGCCTTTTATAAACCGTGGTTCCATGGCTGAATTAGGTAAAGCTTGCAACAGTGACTAGAAATCACACCCTTGACAATTCTCCCTCACTGCGTTCTTCCGGCTATACTATTGAAGGATAATGCATTCATCAGTACTTATTACCACCACCTCCCACTTCCAAATTTTGCAAAAAAAAAACAACCCTTGAATATAAAAGCAACTGGAAATGTTCTGCTGTTATTATGGATATGTTATCTCTGTTGTTACTGACTCCAAGAAGAAAGTTCCAAGTTCCTTTATCATATACATTTATGTAACTTTTATCTAATAATGGTTGTTGTCAAGGTCATTGGTGGGATATACACCTGCTGTTAACCATTTCTTTTCCAATAATAAACTTTAAAAAAGGGACAGGGACATTGTTTCAGCTATTGCAATCAACAATCAGTCATAAAATATCTGTTAAATAATAGAATGAAAATTTAGAATAGCAATAATGCAGGACTGTAACATTGCCATGGATATCGCTCTAAAACACTAGAATTTGAGATGGCAGTCATCAAATAAAATACTGCAGTTTAAATTACATATATAACTTAATAATATGTCTTTTTGTGGGGGAGGGAGGACAGGGTCTTCCCATGTAATCCAGGCTGGCCTCGAAGTCACTGTGAGCCTCCTGCCTCGGCGGGGATTACGGGTGTGCACCACCACACCTGGTGAGAATAATTTTTAAAGCTAGTTTCAGAAATATTTGGGGCAACATTAAGATTTTGCCTATGTACAATGTACCAGCTTTTTACCTTTGGTGTGTGATATTGCATTTTTAATCGAAAATAACTTTTATTGCATTTTCTTATTATAAAAGCAATACATGTGACTCATATATTTTAGCATGATTTTATTTGTCCAGCGAAATACATTCCTTGGTTTATAATAAAAATCAATGAGAAATAAAGTATTCCAAAAAGCCCACACTGCCTTAACATAACTATTATCTTTTTACAGAAAATATATCCATATCCTAGAAACTTAAGGTAAGAGTATGGATATCAGACTGAAATATTCAAGCCACCTACATTTCTACCAAAAAAACTGATGACAAAAATTACATTCCATTCTGATTGAATACGTGCAAATGCTGATGTGAGGACTTTACAAGGCCTTACATGGACAGAATAAACAAACACATTGCGCATCAGAAGACAGTGTATTTAGACGCAGAAGGATATCTGCACCATGAGAACAAAATCATTACAGTAAGCCTGCTCCAAGCAGCCAGACCGAAATCACCGGCTACAGAGCAGTGGAGGAGCCTTCCTGAGGAGCTCCGTATGTACAAGAGCTGCCCGGAGTTGCCAACACCCAGCTGCCTGCAGCTTGGCTCACCACCTCTCGGGCCAGTCTCCTGTACCAGCCACAGCCCAGAGAACCATTTATGAAAAGCTACATTTCACTGTTTTCTTGCTACTCAGACTTTTTCCCAGCAAGTGGCAGAGTTAAAAGGAAAAAATTTAAAGCTAAAAATGTACGATCTTTAAAAAATAGATTTTGTTTCTAAGATATGATATCCTTCAGGGGCTCCACATTCTTCCTCAGGAGGAGCAACACTAAAATCACATTTGCGAAGAAAGGTTTGTCCATTGTCTATTTGACAATCACTGGGGCGGGGAACTGCAATCTGGCTTATCTGCAGGGAAGCCGGCGACTGCCCTGAGGCCCTGCTTCCCCCTGCTCCTGCAAAGTGTGCATGGGAGACCATCTCATCATGACCGTGACAAGAGCTCAGGGGTGGGCACCATGAAACCGCTGCTTTCAACAGCGGCCACAGACTGCTTCAAGACCACATCTCCATGATAGACTCCACTGAAGGACATGGTTGCTTCTGTTTTGAAACCAAGAAGACTCCCTAAAATTGATTCCTAAGGAGCTGTCCTACTTCCTCACGGAATGCAAATGGCAGTCTACTTTTCTAACCAGCCCTGATTCCCAACATCTGGGACAAGTGCAGCAGTCTTCTTTAGCTATGGGAGGCAGAAAATACAGTAGCTTGAAAAGTAGCTTAAAGTTGGGTGTCCTTTCGGGGAGCTGCAGTCAGATCCTGCCCTGCAGAGCCTGGACTGAGAAAAACTTCCCCAAATGCAAAAGGTACTGCTGATGCTGCTAATCCATCACCACAGAAAAAGCATTTCAGGGACTGAATTTCTCAGATTCCCTTCATGCACCTGGCGATTTTTCTCTTGTTCCCAACATAGCAAGAGGTGATGGCCGGCACATGTCTTAGACTCCAGCCTGCTAGCCTGCAGTGGATGCAAAGATCAGCTCTTATTGCATGGAAAAAGTTTCCTGGAGTTCATCTTTCTCATTTGGAAACCAAATTTGAAGAGGTGTGTGTGTAGGACTGGGGATTTAGCTCAGTGGTTTTGCTGCCTGCTGCGCAAGCGCAAGGACACGAGTTCGATCCCCGGTACCAAAAAAAAAAAAAGAGGTGTGTATACTTTAGGCAAAGAATAGCCAGAGAGGGTTGCACTCCATGTAGGGTGTTAAGTGCCTACACAGAATGGTATTTGCAAACCTAGGCCAAGCCCAGCAAAGATATGACAAAAACTAATTGACTCAGGCTGCTAAATGCTTGGAGCGCAGTGTAACTGATGTTCCCATTAACACGAGGGGCAGCGAGGCAGCAATTTTTTTCCAGGCCCCAAACACACAGTCCCTGCTCGACTTCCTGATCTAGCCTTGGTGAAGCTGGCACCCCAGGCTCTGCAGCAGGTCCTGTCCCTCGGAGAGGTCTGGTTCGGCCTCCACATCATCAGGAGTACACGATGAGGGATGCCATGGAAGGGCGTCTATGCCCAGGCAGCACATTATCCACTGCCTAGAAGTCAAAGAGGGAGAGAGGCAAAGCTATTATACCATAGCCAAAAGATGCAAAAGGAGAGCAGAGCAGACTCCTCCCCAGCACTCCCACTACTCTGCCGTCCTCTTGCCCCATGGCCACACACATTCAGTCGAGGCCTGAATAACACGGCTGCACACACGCCTCAACTCTGGGAAGCCAGGCAATGCTAACGGCCCAGCCACAGGCTTCTTTCCCTGAGAAGCCGAACTTGTGACCACTGGGCCAGGCATTTCTTTCAGTCCTGACCCATAAGCTACAAACTCAAGACATGCAGCATAGGTGTTCAAGATCCTTGAGGTAAAAAGAGTATGCAGGCGACATCAGCCAGAGACCACGCCGAGAAAGTGACACTGCAGTCAGGGGTCGCCTGGGTCCTGAGGAGGCTTCCCAATGATGACGTAGCTACCCCCATCCATGCTGAAGTCAGTCGTGAGAGGTCAGCTTCTCCTCATATGCTGGCGTTTAATGTTTTACCTTCTGAGAAATTCTGCCCCCCAGAACACTGTTAAAATGTTACATCTGCCTGTGGATTACATGGCAGGTAATCCCTGTTAGAACAAAGGCTCTGATCCAATTGTTCTGGGATAAGGCTGAGCTTCCGCATTCCTCATGAGCTCCTGGTCCTCATTAGGGTAACAAGGAATAAGATGGGAGAAAGGTGAAACAATTCCACCTGTATTTCCTGCTCTAGAAGTTAAGCACCACTTTGTGCCATTGGTTATGATCTCTTTAGAAACAGGCAGGGCATATTTTAGAAGCGACAGCCCACTAAATCCTAAAAGAGCTCCCCAGCTTTTCTTGATAATGAGTTATACATAGCTAATGGAATCATGGCACCATATAGTCAAGCGTAACTTGTTGTGTGGGCCCCAACAGTATAGTAACTAATGCAATTCCCAATTCCCAGTGTCCTTCCAATCTTGCCCAGAAGGTGGTGGAAGAGAGCCACGCCTACACCACCAACTCCAGTCACACTGAGAATGTGTATTGGCCTGCCCAAGCCTCAACCACTACAAGCACGAGGGGAAAGTTTAGAGGTAGGGAGCGGGTGGAAACACAACCCAAAATACAAAACAAAAAACCCAGAAGCCTTCTGGTAGGTTCAAGTTGCTCAACAATTTTATTTGCCCATTCTACACATACACACACCCAAACACATTTCAAATACAGTTATACACACCACAGGTAGATCTGAGTGAAATATTTTGTTGTCTGTGTCATAGACTGATAAAATATGAATTCTGTTGAAGACTTATCCTCCTACTTTCAACAGAACCATGTCCAGAAAATCTGTAGTCGAGCTCTGTTCCCAAGCTTCCCAACCCAGCCATTTCTATCCAAACCACTCCAGTCCCCTCCAAAGGCACTATTCACAATCAGCCCTGTGCTTCTGGTATAGAAAACCTTCACCATGTCACAACAAGTTGATCATGTTACTTCAATGTTTCAAAAAATGTATACAAGCAATTCAGACACAAAACCCTAAGGAGGTAAATGCTGGCCGGGGATGTCCAGTGGAGGTCAGCGGAAAGGATACTTGTGCCCGCTTTTAAAATCAGTCTTTGAAAATAACATTTCCTTTGCATTTTTACTTCTTAGATGAGGAATAAAAGCCAAATACATGGCAGGCTAAAAACAGCAGCACTCTCCAATAGCACAGTACACTGCCTCAGAGGGTAAGGGCGGGACACAAGGTTCAGAAACGGGTGGTGAAAGTGAAGCCCTGCCCGGAAGCAGGGGATGGGATAAGGTGACTTCAAGTAGAGGTCAGAGGTCGCACCTTCAGGCTCTGAACAGGCATTCCCTTAGCTGAGCTCACAAAATACCACACACGTGATGCGCAACTGACATCTTTTATAGAGCCAAGAGAATTGGGCTCCTGCTATACAAGAAAGATCGTAGTGCACAGAGCTTCTCCATAAAGAAAAAGGGTGGAGTGTTCAGACAGACAGAGAATTACAGTAATGTACATAGACCATCACTCAGTACAACGAGAAAGCAGGAGACTGTCAGTGTGCAGACCCTCCAGAGGCAGTTCTCGGGACACTATGAGTTTAAATGCAATTCCTGGACACACTTCCAACGTCTGTCACCTCTAGGGAAAGTCAAAGAATCTAGTTGATGTTGCAACCTGACTCAATCATAAATTTTAAAAATACAAATATTTTAAAACACAGACAAGTCTCAAAAGGCATACAAGAAAAGCTGAGTGAATCTAACAAACTTCTTAACAACAAATCCAGCCTGGCTTCCGGGCTCGGCCAGGACAATGGAATGTGCATGAGATTCCTTCACCCAGGTTCACGCTGCCCCAACTTGGGCGTACTTCCTGTGTTTATCGGCCACCACACGCACCACTGAGTTTCTCTGAACCCAGATCTTGGCCCTCCGGGTGGACTTATTTCTAAAAGTAATTGCTTGCGTTTCTTCAAATGCCCAAGTTTGAAGATCAAAAGTGGATTGCAAAGGGGATTACCCAGATCCCTGCCAAAATATTCAACCATTCAGTCCAAGAGTACAAATAAACTGCATCCCAACTCTAACATCTGAGGAAACAATGGAAACCAGAGGCAAAGATTCAGGGTGGATCCACAGCACAAAGCATGTTTCTACAGGATCTTCTTATTCTACTTTCCAACTCAATGTAAAGATATCCCTTTACCAAAATAAAACAAAAGACAATACCAATAAGAGCTAAATCCCAATTTAAAAATTGGAGATAAAAACAGACAGGGATTCTCTAATACATTTGTTTGAGAGTCCTCTTTCAGATCTGTCTCAGGCTTCCTCATTCACTTTTGAGGCAAGGAAAAGAAAAGAGAATATATTGTGATTTTCTTTTCTCCATTTTATACCAGTAGCCCTCACCCATTTCCCCCATGACAAAACTTACAGCTTCTGCGAAGGGTGCTCAGGTGGACACCCCTTCTTTCAGGGTTTGTGACACAGACACAAGCCAAGTAATGCGTCTACTACCAAAATACCTTCAAGTAACAAGGGGACAGAAGGACAGAGCATAAAAGACGGGAAACAGAACTTCTCTGAAATCTAGACTTAGAGCTCTATTCGACTCTGTTCTCCGGGCTTCTTCCCACTAAGCTTCTCTAAAGGGATCTTGCTCTAAAAACTGAAGGAAGCAGAAGCTTTTGGTGTGCTCAAATTCCAGTTTCTCCGGTCCAGAGGATAAGATGATCACCCAGCTCCTCTTCTGAAGGAAGCAAATGAGCACAGGGAAAATAGAGAATAAAGGCAGCAGAGCCAGAATGAACATGCGGAGGCCTGTCTCTGACGGTGGCGTTTGAGACAGGCTAACAATGCTGCTTGGTCAGAGAGGGCCTCTCTTGCTAAGAGAAGCTGCAGCCTAAATCCCATATCTCTGGATCAAAGTTCTCTTTCTCGCCCATTAGCTCTGAATGCTCTCACCTCACTCCGGAAAAAGACTGAACATTCGTTTGGGCCAGAGCTGCCAACACCCAAGTGCAGCCACACAAGTGCTACGTGTACCTCCCAGGCCACATGGGGAGGGACACACTCCCCAACCCTGTTGGTCTCATAGCCATAGGACAAGACAACACTCTGGGGATGGAGTCTGTACTCCACAGCAGGGTCCGTACTTCCAGACTTGCAGCATTGCTCTTAGGTACATGTACAAGTAAACTGCATGCTGTCTCTTACAATAACCTTCTCTGGGGCCAGGACCTTTTCTTCTACTTCTGTGTGTCCTCCCTGTATCCAGCCCAAAGCTGCACAAAGACACTACTCAAGACACTGTGCAGCGGCTTAACAGGAACAGCAGGTTACTATATGTCTTGAACACAATTTCGAAGAGTCTCAGCAAACATAAGGGCAAGATGAGCTGTCTGTGATGACAGCTTCATCATCCTACAGCTTCTACCTCGGTGCCTCTCGGCAGGGTCCTTAGAGTAACTAGCCTCTATCCAGTGACATCTGTTGAATTTAGCAATTTGTTCCACATCACCCACAATGGGAAGGGGAAATGATGGGAGGAGAGCTGAGAATGAGCCTTTCAAACGCAGCAGCCTGCCCTCGAGGGATGTACCTGCTTTGATGCTGGGATGTGCTTCAACACCTAACTTGAGAACTCTTTTCAAAACCAAGAATGCAGAACTCCAAGGTCCATGCTTTGCGCAAGAAACTCCTACCCTGGCATTTTGCTGCCGCACTGCCTAAGGTGGAGTTAACCTGCAACATGGATCAGAATCACGAGGGAAGCTCTTTAAGCACACACATGTCCAGACAGGAGCCCAGAGATGCGCAGTCAGGATTCAGCCCAACTCAGATGGAGCTGGGCACAGTACATGTGTGTTTCAGATCCACAGGAGATTTAAGGGATGCTCCTGAGAACCACGATGAAAGGTTTCCTGTTGCAAAACAAAAGATCCTTGGAAAATAGCTAACTGCTCTCATTAGTTGCCTCTAAAAGACTTACCTAGTGGACAGGTAGGGACTCACAGACCTCACCTAAAAATCTCATGAGAACTCTGTGTGTTCATTCATAAATTTTGTATCCAAAATTGAGAAAAGGGGAACCCAAGGGGCTAAAAAGTCCTTTACGCAGGACCCATATAACCCTATAAAGAAGATGAGATGACAAATGAATAGATCACTATGAGGACAGGATGATGGGATTGTTTCTCTTTATCCACTAAGAGTAGCCCAACAAGAGAGACTAAATTCACCAAAAGTTGGCCATGTATGGAGAAAAAAACACTTGCTCATGTCAAAAAAACTAACTTCAGGAGAGTGTGTGGAAAAGCACTGGAAAATAATGAGCAGAGTTAGTGAACTTTGCTCTACCCTTTGCCTTGAGGTCTTCAAGTATCAGCTGTGACTCCTAAATCTAGTTCCATCCTCTAAACAGTCCATGGTCACAGGCTCTGGCAGGAGACTTGCAGCAATTGGCAAAGGACCAAACTGTGGGTAAAATATCTGACTGAATGGAGGCCCCTGCCGCTTCACTGCCTGCCAAAGAGCCCTCCGCACGTGGACAGAAACCAAGACACTTCCCACATCCTCAGAGCCAGCTGCACCCACGGTGTCAAAAACTTGTGATTGTGTCTCTTGAAAAGAGGCAAGAACGCTCACCCTCGGTCAACTCTGGATGTTCTGCAGCCTGGGCTGAGCCTGGCAGGACCTGGCGGGAGAGGAAGGGAGAAGGGAAAGGAAAGAGCTCCCAGTCCAGATCCACATGCGTCCACTGCAGAGGGTGTCCACGGGGCCTGGGCTTCTCCCCACCAGCCCTGCTTTCCTCGCAGATACCACCGTGCCAAGTGTTACACAGCACGAGGCCAAGGCCAGGTGGAAGGGGGAGAAAGTCAAGGGAGTAAAGCACATCGAAGAGATAAAGGTGAAGGGCATGTGGGCATTTGTGTCTCCCTCCACTCATTACTGCTCCCTACTTTACCAAAAACCAGGTATGGCCGGGGATTTAGCTCAGTGGTTCTGCCGCCTACCTCGAAAGTGCAAGGTCCCGAGTTCAATCCCGGGTACAAAAAAAAAAGGAAAAAAAAAAACCAGGTATGAGTGAGTTTAGACACAAGGAACAGAGAGAAGAACAAAGGTGCAAGGGAGTGCGTACCCTTTCCCTCCACCTCCAGCCCGCCTGCCCTACAAGGCCCAACTGGCCCTCTTGCTTCTGGGTGAAATGTTTCAAACTGGAGAATACCTAGCGGTCTGATCACACAGCATCTCACACTCTGTGCTAAGGTTAACGCGAAGTTGTGAGAGTGGAGGTGGGCGTGTGCTGAAGTTAAACGACTCCTTGGCGATTAGTAGCAAGGACAGGAGGCCAGGGCTGGAGGGACACACACAGTTACACCACCGGGATGCTGACTTGGGTCTTCGGCTGGTCGGCCCCATCTTGCATGTCCAGGGCATGGAGAGGGCTGAGAGGCTTGAGGGGATGGCTCCCAACACTGTAATTTCTCGGACGCCTTACTGTATTCGAACTGGACAGAGGCGTAAAGCTGTTCCTTCTCATCCTTACAGGGGTTTGGCTCTTGGGGAAGTTGCTCTGATTAGAAATGGAGGGACACCACACACATGAAAGCCATGCCAAAAGCTCACTCGCAAAGGTTAAGTCACGCTTATAACCACAGCAGCTTCCTTCCTCTTGCTCTCTGTGCACAGGGCTTCGCACAGGACTGGCCTGATCTCCTCACCCCGGGGGGCTGAAGAGGCTAAGCAGCTTGTGACTCTCAGGGAGCGTCACATTCCGGAGCAGGAATGGGACCCAACCAGGAAGGCCTTCACCTAGGAGAACCACACGACGCCAGGACAGGCCAGGGAACCCCCGCCCACCCGCAGGCTCCTCTGGATTGTGGGGGTGGGTGGGGACCTGCAGGGCACTTCTGCCTAACTCTGGCCATATTTAACTCAATTTCCAGGAGCCAACTTTCAAGGTCCATAGAAAAGGCACTAACTTAAAAACTTAATAATTCTCCCATGTTCTCTTCTCAGAAGCAGACTACCAAGGCCATGAATTCTGGATATTTTCCTTTTGTACATAAAAGAAACCCCAGTCTCCTGCTGCCGGAGGTTCACAGACTCAAGGTGGCAGGGAGCAGGCACTTTGGTCTGTGGGCACACACTTACGGCGGGCTTGTCGCGGTGCGTGTTCACAGCTTCCACGTTGAGGTTAACTGTTTCCACTTTGCACCCTGAGAAAGCAGAAGAAAGAGATGCCATCAGGGAAAAGCTTGCAGAAAAGAATTCCTCGGTTGCACTATGGGAAAGCCTGCCATCCCAGATGCACACACGCATTTAAAAGTGCAAGACACTAATGGCAAATCCCTTGTTTCCAGGGGTCACAAAGTCAAACCTCTTCAAGACTCACATACTCTGACCTGCCTCTGTCCCTACCTCCTGGCAGCCCCGAGCGCATAGTTACCATAGGCCACGGGAGTGAGTTTGAAGATGGTGTGCAGAGGGCACCTCAGGTATGGAAGCTCATCTGCAAGAGAAGGGTCGGGTGAGGGAAGTGTCCTCAGACTGGAGCGCGGTCAGTACGGCAGGAGAGAGTCTAAGGTTCTTACCAGGGCTTCTCTACCCTGGCTCCACCTGCTTAAGCTGCTCTCCCCGCGCCCTGACAGCCATTAAGGCCATTACCCAGCCACTGAGTGGGAAGGAAGGAAACAGCCATTCTAGATCCTTCCTCAAGGCAACACAGGAACAAGTGCGAAAGCCAAGGCCCCGTGGGTGCCCACCTGAGTGACCCAAGTCATTCATTCTGCAGGCTTCCGGCAGCTCAGGGAGACGGAAAGGGAAGGAAAGGAGAAGGCAGCAGTACACGTCCTTACTGCTCTTACTAGGAAACAGCTGGCCCACCTCCCATCCAAAGGAGGAAGATGGCTCCCAGAAGCCACCCTCCCAGTAGCCAGCATGACGAGCTAGGCCTAGCCAGCCACTCTACTGATGCTCTCGGAGCCTCAGCTCGGCGTGGCCCTTTAGTCAGCAGGCCAAGCAGCTCCTCCACTGGGGCTTCCGCAGCCGCACGGTGAATGCAGCAGCAGTTGCCCCAGTGGCTGCTGCTGAGGGATTCACTCTAACTGGAGAGAACGAGGGTCCAGCGGCTGGGATGCATGGAGCCGCAGCGAGTCAGCCCTCCCCTCAAGCAGCACCTGCACCCTTATCCAGGAAGTAGGCCAGGAGGCAGCGCATGACAGCTTGGTGGGAGATGACTAGGACATTGCCCTGCCGCTCCAGCTCCATGATGACGGGCTCCAGGCGCTGCACCAGGTCCTGGTATGACTGTGGGGAAAAGGGCAGGCACAAACTGGCAGCCAGTGGTAGCTGAGGCCCAGAGTCAAGACGCCGCTTCCCCTGCTGGCTTTCCTCCTGGAGGCTCAGCGACTACGTGTTGCCTACCAACGGCCCTAGCCACAGTATCCTCAGAATACTCAGATTTTGAGACAAAGAAAACCATAGATCAAGAAAAGAGGCTTGAATTCAACTTATACTATTCATGTTGGGGGGCACTTTTTCTGACAGATGAACAGATAGAGTATAAGGTGACAATAGGCATCTAAAAGCTTCCTGGACCTCTACCATTCTGTTTTATTTACTTTTGCTGGAACATCCTAGAGCAGGAGCAGCAAACCTGCAATACCTGCCTGGATGGGGACGGATGGAGGAAGTAGAACGGAAAAAAGAAGTCCCAAAAGATCACGTTGGCCCTACGACATTCTCAACACATGCGGTATCTTGTTTCCTTTTTCCTGAGAGAGCTTAACAAATACATAAGGCCTAATCTGACCACCTAAACTGGAGTAAACACGCTACGAAGATAAATGATGTGCTGTCAGACCACCGTTCCCTACACCCACCCTCAGAATCCTATCACTCCATCCAACTAAAGCAAGCCCCACCCGGCAACGGGAAGGGAGACTCACCTCCCCACCAGGGTAGCGATACAGATACTTGTCTTGATCTCGGAGTGCAAACTCCTCTGGGTACTGCTTCTCGATCTCAGCATACGTCATCTCCTCACACACGCCCTGTAAGAAGCCGCACTTGTGTCAGGAGGTAGACTGGCCCCCCGTGACCCACCCCAAAGGAAAACAAGAGCACGAATGTCTTACTACACGCCAGGCCCTACACCAGGTCCCTCCATGCACTGTGAATGACCGTGACTAAGGTGCCACGGGGGTCGCAGGGTGACAGCCCCTGCAGAGAGGAGGCAGCTTTTCCAGCTGAGGCTGCCACTTTCTTCTACCACTGTGGAGAACTTAAAGGTCAAGAAGAATCGACAGGATAAAAGAACCAGGAATCAGTGATGAAGGGAAACTGAAGGAAGTGGAGAACTTACAGGAGCAGGAAAGGGGAGAGAACAAGGAGGGAAAGGAGATGTCTACTTTGTGCTCAGGGAGAGAGAGGAAAATGTGGGGAAGGACTTTTCCAGAGTAGCTGGCCAAATGATCTAAGCAGCAATGAAAGAACTGAGTAGTTAGTTGTTTAATTTTCGCATAAGGGAAACACACAAAAGAACAAAATAAGCCCTCGTTAGCACCATTCTCTGCAGGTGCCGGAGTGGCTGGGCCAGACACGGCTCTGGGTCCCCCACTGGCACAGGTGTTCAAAGCAGGCAGGAAGTCCTGGCTGTGGGTACAGCTGTCTCTACTTCTTCCCTTGACTCTCAGGATGACCACAGGTCTGGCTTCCCCCCGGTGTTTCTGGCGTTTTCTAGATAAAACTGTCCACCTTGTGGTTTCTGAGAGTTTCTCCCTGAATCTGAGACTCCTACTCACAGCATCGATCTCATTCAGAATCTTCCACTGCTCGTAGGTCACTCCAAGAGACTCGGCAGTCTGGATTGTCCTCTTCAACTGGCTTGTCCACACTTTGAGGTCTGCTATCTCCTGTGCTTCCAGAAACTTCCTTAGAGCCTGAGAAAACTGGGGTTTCAAAATAAAAATTAAAAGAATACACACACACACACTCAGCCAACTCAGCCTGTAATGGGCAGTCTGCTTAGCCATGATGAGGAGATAAACCCAGGAGGAAGTGAGGAGGGGAATAGGATCTGCAGCACCGTGTGTGGTGCCAGAAACGCAAGTCATGTCCAATAAATCTCTGACGCCTGGATGATCACAGCAAAAACATATCCACATTGTCCACATTTTAAAACAGAGCGAGAAGCAGTGAGCAAGGGAACATCGGCAGCACTTGCCTATCTGAGACCACAGCCTAAGCTGCAGTGGGTGGGCTTCAGAAGGAAGAGGATAAAACAGGTGACCTCCACCATGCCCTTCTGCCTCTAAGCCCAGGGAATCCTGCCTGCTGGCTCACTACTCACCTGCTTTCCGTGCAAGGAGAGCCCAGAGTCGCCACCTATCTTCCCCAGGAGATTGAACTCGCTCTCTCCGTGCCGGCAAAGGTAAATGGTGCGAGGATGGACGTGGATATTCATGAGGTAGTAGACTATCTTGCTCTGGATGTAGTCCTGGACTCGGTTAACTAAAAATCGCTGACCCACATTTATTACTTTGATGAAAGAAAGATCCCTAGGACGGGGTAGAAAAACATTCCAGGGTAAGGAAATCTGAGCCTAAGAGTAAGGGGAAAAGGATTTCCATAGTGACTTCAGGCCCACGGCAGCTCCCTGCCTCTACCCTGTCACCCCCGATTCCTCAACACCAGCATGAAGTACAACTTCCTGAACTTCTAGTGTCCAACCATTTTCCTCAGAGCCCGCAGAGTACCATGCAGTGTAGATAAAGATGCTAAGCATGCTTCCCACCGTCCGTCTAGATCAGATGACACCAAGTTCTTCCTGAGCCCCAAATCTGGTGAGCAGCACAGGTCCCCTCCGAGGGGTCAAGACCTGGGCAGAATGCGGCATCACCAGCAATGAGAAGGGAGGAGGAGGTGGCAGAACCCGAGGAAAATGCAACCCATGGCCTGCATTCACCTAACCAGGCCTCTCAAAGAAAACCATCTGCTTTGTCGCCACTGTAGGACTTTTCTCAATATTCAGGTAACACCTTATTCCCCAAAAAACTTCAGAAAAAAAGGCGGAACGGTACAAATCACACATCACCCTACTACCAGCAGTAAAACTCTGTAAACACACACACTGCACTCATATACACAGATATCCTTCTCTGGAACCTTTTCATGTAGGACGGAGGCCCTGAAGAGGGCCCCGTTACACCACACCCTGGGTAGTGCTTTGCAGCCCTGTCGTAAGCGAACACCTCCAAATACTGCAACTCTGGACAACCCATTGCAGGAAGTGTGGTTCAGGATGACAGCAGCCCACTGCCGGGATCTAAGTTTGTCACGTACACTGGTCTCCCCATTTGCACTGCTGCTGGTCTGTATTCGTATTTGAAGGCCTGCTCTCTCACGAGACCAGGTCCCACAGGCCTCCATGTGTCCACCTCTTTCACAAACGTGGACCTGACATTTTGCTATAGCTCTTCCACATCACACACGGCAAGTGAATCTGTATGGTACAGCACATGGCACACTGCACCCTATACACCACCAACTGACACCGTCATAGTCTTAGTGACGACAACACTCAGACATTTCTGTTTGAGTTAGGCAGGTTCCCGAGGGCTTTGTGTGCAATATATGAAATGCAATACTTTATATATAATGTACTACATGTGATATAGCATGTACGTATGCTATATATATAGCCATTGATACAGCATAAATATAGTCATACGTAGCCATGTATATCAAATACATATTAATATTTATACACACATCCATATATATTTCTATCTACCTAACTGTCTATATACCTAATAATACCTGTACATATAAAACTTTAAAAATTGACCCAAAACTGATGACATCTCTAAGGGCATCTGACAACACCCAGTTCAGAACTACTGATCTGGAGCAATGGATCTGTCTGGGGTTGATTCTGCCCCCGCAGAGGGTTATTTGGTAATTGCCTGAAAACATTTTTGGTTGTCACAGCTTGGAGGTATTACTGGCATCTAGAAGGCAGACACTAGAGATGCTGCTCATCGTGGGATAATGAGCACAGGACAGCCCTACAATTCAGAATTGCCCAGTTCAAAAGGTCAATAATGCTGAGATCGAAAATCTTGTTCTAGAGAATAGAGAGGAAGACTGATGATAAAAACATTTCGGTGCTTAAGTGTAAGACACAGTGTGCATAAAAGCCACAGACCCCTACCCTGTCTGGGATACTAGAGGACATTAGGGACACAGAAGAAAGGCTCTCGTCCCCGATGAGACAAGCCCCTTCCAGCCTTGGCCCTAAACCTTACTTGTCATAGTTGTCGGGGTCGAGGGGTCGGTAGGTAACTTTGTAGCACTCGATTCTTTTCAGGAAGTCCTCCATCACATTCTCCCTGTCCCTTTCGGGGTAGTCAGGGCTCGACACCTTTACCTCCTGAAACCACAGGCACAGGAAGAGGTCAGAGGTCCTCCTGTAACAGCCTCACACAGATGGCCACTCCTAAGGCCGAAAAAGAGGTCCGTAAAAGTAGCTTTTCGACGGAGCACTGGCACTGCCCATGCAGTGAGCACCCCTGCCCTGTCCTGTGACCTTGGCAACCAAGAAGGGAGACAACTGGGGAGTCATGTGCCTGGCCCTGGCTGGCGGACAGAGGTAGTCATCCAGCTGGCACTGCTCCTGGGCCCAAATCCCTTCCTGGACCTTGCTGGGAATAAAGAAAGGGCCAAATTTCCCCCACCACTCGGAATAGGGACTGCAGCTCAGGCCTGGCTTGGGACTGGGCCTCTTCCTTAGATGACCCCGGTTCTCCACAGCCCGGAGCACCTCCAGGGTTCCAGCTGGCACAGCACAAGCCATCAGATGGGGGTGCTGTGACGCTGTGAGCCCACAGGGTATGAGGAGCACAGGACACTGGACAGTGGCCAGCAGATGGCCTTTCTACAAGGTGGCAGACAAAGAACCTGATCTAGGGTAATATACGGTCTCAGCATCTAGGCAAGGCCAGGATCTCACAGACTGCCTCAGTCTTGAATCAGCAGCTAATTCTTATTCTACTCCTCAAAGCCTTGGTTTCTTGTTCCAAGAGAAGAGTTTGGAAGTACAAAATGGCTCTCTGGCAGATAGAAAAGATCTCTCTGTGACAGCAAACAGATCAGAGCATTATCCAGAACACACAGCACAAAAGATAAGAATGGAGGTGATAAGTCAGGGTGGCACTCACTCACCAGGATATTGGCAGCAATGACATCAGGATCATCACAGACAGATTCCACAAAGAATACCTGGCCAGGGAAGAAGGCAGTGATAAATAAGTCGGAAATGTCAGGTAGCTAATTACGAGCACACGCTCACCTACCCCACCCAGCCACCACATCTCCCAGGACTTTTGTCATGAAAGTGGCCTGAAAGTCCTCCTCATTTAAAAAATAGCTCTTACCACATCCCCTGGGCCTCAAACACACAGGCCAAAGGTCTGAGAAAGGATCTGAAAGAAAACACTCAAGGCCTGGGGGTATGCCCCAAGAGAAGAGAGTCAGGTACCCAACCCCATCCTCGCCCAAGGCAAACACATTCAAAGCCTACCCTAACTCCCTGGCTCCACTCACTCTTTTCCCTCTAACATGGAGTTGGAGCCTACCTTAAAGGAATTCTGCGTGGCAAAGTCCAAAATCATGTCCCTTCTCTCCCGGGTGGTATTGGTGGCATCAAACACCTGGGCAGAGAGCACACAGGGTAAATGAATGCCACAGAGAGATGGTGCCCCACCAAGGCAGGCCTGGGAGGGGAGGAAGCAGGCAAGGCTCACCGCGATCTGCCCACTCTCCTCGGTGAGATACGCCTTAACATCTTCCAGCGCCACCAGTGCACACTGTCTGCCATGACAGCAAAGGATGGCAGCAATCAGAGCTCAGCTCAAACGCAGCCAGACACACAGCTGGGCCGCTTCCTCCGACTTAGTCTCGCTAACTAGGTTTTTCTAGGTTTTTACACCATTCCCTACCCCTTCCCCACCGCAATGCACCCATCTTTCCCTCTTTAGGCTCACCCTGTAATCACACAAGAACTCTCTCAGCCCCATTCTACCCATCCAGGCTCAAGGTAGTCTGCTCATCAGACAGCTCCTACGTAACATCCCATGAGACGTTCACTGAGGAAAAACAAAACCCTATCCCATCCAGTCTCATGATGATCCAGAAAGAGCTGACCTGGAATCCGGCCTTAAAAAGGACTCACCTTCGAATCTTCATGGCCTCCTCATTGTCGTGCCGAAAGAAGTCATAGGACTTGTAGGACTTCACAGCTTCTCGTCGATATACCCCGAGATTGAACACTGCAGAAGATACCCAAATCCAACAGAACACAATAAAATGGCCCCACCAAAGGGGACCTCTTGATGTAATGTCAGAGCAGCAAGGGGATGCAAAAGCACCACAGGGTGCTGGGAACAATCCCAGAGTAAGAGTTGGAGTCCAGTCCTGACTCCCAAGACCTTAGACAAGTCTTAGGCAGCCTGAGTTTCAATTTTATCAGGGTTCTCCTAGGTTTAGATAAACAGGATGCATGTGCAAGCATTTCGAATATGCAAAGCCCTGTTCTCATTCATTCATTAATACACCTATCAAAGGCATTCCCTCAAAACTGGACCAGTCTGCCCAGGCCAGCAAAAGACAACTCTGGGGACATCCAATAAATAAGGAAGCAACCACTATTTCTGCCACAGCACCCTACTAACCTTGATGTCTGGGAGGATTAGTCTCCCAAAGACATGTGGGACCTAGGGACTAACCATTCCCTTCACTAGGAATGACCTACACCTACCTTTAGTGGGCACCCCGATCCAGTTGAGGTAGCGGGTTAATTTCTTGGACACGTAGGTTTTGCCCCGGGCTGGCAAGCCAATCATAACAATGAGAGTTGGAGAGTTGGTCATGTAGGAGGCCCATGCTAGAAGCAAGTGAAACAAAACAAAACTAAATGACTACAGACTGGTAAGGCTTATGCTCTGTTCTAGGAACTTCACGATCTCATTAAATCCTCATAAATTAGTGGGGCAAAGGAAGAGTGGGAAGGCGAAGTGAGGCTATACAGGGCAGATCCTCCTGAAACAGAGCTAACAGGCCGTGCAGATTTCTAGGAAGTATCCAGACTAAGACAGGTCCTTTCCATTGCTCAAGGTCTTCACGGAGGTACCCAAGATGGACAGAAGCGTAAAGGGGTAAGGATTAGGAAGAAAGTAACCATGGCCCCCTCCTTGACAGGAGAATACCCAGTAACACAAGTATTATTCTACCCATGCAAACTGAGCTGGCTTGTGAAATAGGTCCAACAGAGTTCCTCCCCTGAGGATCCCATCTGTTCCTTCAGAGCTATGAAAGAATTAGCTCACTAGTGCAAAGCCTCAAGCCATTGTGACCTCTGCACTCAGGCCAGGAACTCCTTCTTGAGCTGGAATTTCTAAAGCACAGTGAGATTTAGCAGCCAAATCCTACTTGGCACAGGCTTGGAGAGCCCAGGAATCCTCCTGGTGGAGCTAACTCACAAGGGTACCAGCACCAGCCTGCCTCAGTGGGCCCTAGAGGAGCAAGTTAAGTGAAAAGCAGGAAGCATCACTGGCCTGCCCTCTGTAGTAAACTAACTTACTTCACTCAGAAAGTGCTCACTCAGAACACTCAGTCTCATCGTGCAGAGGGCACGCCCATGCTCCAAGGTCAGGCAACATCATGAGACGGGGTAGGGCTGGGTTTGGAAGGCAGACTTTGTGCGTCCTTAGCAGCTCTCCTCCATGAGAAAAGCACCCCTCTCCAGGTGCCTCCTCCTGCCCACCCTGACACCCAGGATACACTGCTGCCCACCCTTCCTGGGGCCGAGACCCACAGGGAGGTCACCGGGAAGGGCTCAGCCCTGCCGGCTCTGCCTGGAAGACCCAGCACAGTGCAGGAAAGGGGAAGAAACACCTTGACCTTCTACCCCAGCACTGCTTTCCTTTCAGAAGGGGCCCCACAGGCTGGGGATGCTTCTCTGTAAGCTCGAGGTGACCCCATAAGCCCAGGAAACCATCCAGTAAAATGGAAGCGCCTGCCAGGGAATTCACCTTTTATCTTTTAAGGAAATGTAAAGAGATCTCAATAGGGAAGGAGGCAGAAGGGCCTCAGGAGGGACCTGGCCCCAAGGGAAGAGTTTTGTATGGGTGTTAGGCAAGAGCTTGGAAGCCAGGGTGGCCTCTGTTGGGAGAGGGGAGTCAAAGAGCAGGACTTTGAGTCCTTTAGCCCCTCGGCACGTGGGCAATTCCTGACTGCAAGCAGAAGCCCCTCCAAGGCAGGTAATGAAGCAACATAAGTGATTCTCATCTCCATCCAAACAGGGACCGCAAAGGCCAGCCGACGGTCTCCAGGGTATTAACCCTGACCACTGACCTCAATCGAGCACCCACGCTCCGCCTGGAATCAGCAGTAAATCCTGAGTCTTCAGTTTCTCCAGCCGAGTGCACATCCTTCTCAGTCCCCCAGGATGTGGCTAATTGCCTCCTACACCTGCTAACTCCTCACCTTCCCGTCCATTGGGCACTTTCCCCCCATCTCCTGCTGCCCTCCCTGAAGCCTAAAATGAACTGATACTTGGGAGTTGCTCCGAAGGCAACAGGGAGCCAGCTGCTGGTGTGGACCATGCTGGACAGAGACTGCTGGAACAAAGGCTAGCACCGTGACGGGGGCCACACCCTGCCCTCCTACACACCTCCTGTCTCGGCCGAGAATGCACCCACACACACCTGCTACTGCCAGGCTTCTCATTCTCCGGAGCAAAACCAAACCACGTTTCCTATCTCAAACCGCTACACTGGCAACACCTGGAGCATTTTGTCCTCTCTGTTAAAAGCCAACGTCACCCAACCACCACCTTAACCTGGACAGGAGATACTTCAGGTTGACTGATTTCAGATACTATATAAGGCCATCGCTTGACTCCACTGCAGGCCAGTTTCAATCTTGAAATTCTATTTTCTTTACACAAAGTTTGACTTGTTTTCTCAATAGTAAACTAATTTTGTCTTCATAAGCATGCTTAGATGGGAAGGGGCTTGACAAATCCCCTCACGTAAGGGGAAAAACACAAGCCTGCAGCCATTCAGAGCTTTGGCCACAGTCCTGCAATAGAAGGTCAAGGTCAGGGATCTTGACAAGACTCCTGGTCTCATGACTGCCCATTCAGCTGCTGCTGCCAGCTCCTGGCTGCAGGTCAGCCCTTGACAGAAAGACCCCATGGTAATCCGAACCACATTCTCCACCCAAGTCTGGAAGGATGGTCTAAGAAAGCCAGGGTCCTCGTCTTTCCACGGTCTAAGTCTTCTTCCAGTATTCACTCCAGATAGTCCCAATACTTTGAAATATGCACCCATAGAGTAGGTTTCTTTAGTAATGTTTTTATCCATCAGAAGCCATAAAAACTGGTAACTCCTGTGATTTACTGGTAGGCATGAAACACCAGGTTGCTGTCATTGCAGGGGGACACTAGGAAAGCTGCTGACTTAGTCAAAGAGTGCACAGGTGTGACTGATGATGCCCCTGCCATCCAACACCTTGAAACCCCACAGACAGCAGGTAACACAGAACTTCCTGGAAGTGCAAATTAGTAACGCTGATGGACACTTCCGGCGTGCCTGTCATCCTCATTTTTGTAAAGAATGCAGCCGATACAAACACACTAAGCTGTAAGGATGCTCACTTCAGCAATCTCTGACAGTGAAAAACAGGAAATAATTTAAATGTGGTAAATCTGGACGCACCAACATGAAAAGCCGTCTATAATAAAAGAAGTTTTTAAAGGAAATAGCAGAACAGAGTATGTATAGTATGAACGTAAGTTCATACCACAATAAGATTGTTTAAAAGAATTGATCAAACACTCGGCAAAGATGGGAAAGATTATAAGAGATTTTTACTTTTCATTTTCTATATTATTTGACTTTTTCATGAACATGCTCTGTTTCTGTATTTAGGAAAAGGCACACACAGGGACTGGTCCGCTACAGACTTATTCCAAACACTCAAACAATTAAAAGAAACCAAAAAGCCCGTACCCTCCTCACTTCCTGCCTTCATCCTCATCTGGACACCGTAATGTCACTCAGCCAGCACTCCCTCCGGCCCCAGGCCAGCCCCAGAGAGCTCCAGTCCCAACAGTGCTCCTTGGGAGGTTAGGGTTCCCTAAAGTCACTGTCACCCCCTAAGTCCTGATCACTCCCTAGGCTGTATATTAGCCAACACAGATGTAATTAGCAGCAAGGGATAACAGCTGGGCTATTAATAAAGCAAGCACTGGTGTGAACACTAAGCGGCCAAGGAGCCTGAAACAAGGTACATTTTCCACAATATTCAGAATGCGGGGCATCTGGATTCACCAACATGGAAGAGCTGTCCACAACATATTAAGAATGTTTAAAGGACATGGCAGCAGAAGTGAGTACAGTAATGAACCTACTTCCATTGATACAATATACCCAAATAAGATGTCTAAAGCAATCCAAGTTACACATCTCCCAACATAGCAGGGAAAAGGAAACATGTTTTCCTAACCGCGCATTCTCTTGGCTATGGCTGCCACAGTGTCACAGTTTCACAAGGGAAGCAGGGTGCGTGAATGACACTGGGTTTCGGACAACCCAGCATCCTCAGCTGGGGAGAGAAAGCAGCCTGGAGAAGAGGATGGAGCTCCGAAGGAAGAGAGTAGAGCCCAGAGCGCAAATGAGAGTTCAGAAAACACGGAAGACGCTGACTACTGCTTCCTTAATGAAAAGCCCTCAACGCAGAAAAATTAAAAAGTGTTAGGAAGGAAGAGAGGAGGGAGAGATGGATGATACATAGATCTCCACTGGAATGAGAAAAACGGACTGATACGGTTCCAAAGGAAAGGTGCAATCTAAAAGCAAGGAAGGGCAAAAATTAGCACTCCTTGAGGATATTCCAGACTCTCGGGAAGCTCTGCAGCCTACAGCGCTAGGAATATAGATGCAAGGAGACAGGAAGTGAGGCTTCATTCCCTGCAGACCCTCCTGCCGTCTCTATCTGCAAGACCAGCATGGAACTGCTCCCGTGAAACAGTGTACGAAGTGCAAAGGCAAAACTTGTAAGAAACAAAGATGCCAAAGAAACCAGGAGAAGCCAGGACTCATTCCCTTGAGGCCTGTAGGAATAGGAAGGCACTGCTTCCTCCTACCTGCAATCTCTGCAGTGAGCAGCACCCTCCCAGTACTTTGCCCAGCAGATAAAGGAAAACAGAGGAGCAGCCCCAAGCAGTTCTTGTGCTCTGCCACTCTGCCTTACCCCTAACACTGAACTTCCAACATCAATCAAGTCTGCAGATATCCCAAACAGGCAGAAAGGAAATGCTGGGCCAAGCCAAGAGACTAAACCCACGGACAGACAGGTCGCGAAGTCCACTTGTTTAGACAGGAAACTGCGCCTGGAAACCGTGCTCCCCTATCAGGGTATTGCTTGCTCCCACCAAGCAGCAGAGCCTAGAACTACAACTAGAGTCTCAGGATCAAACCTGAAAGACAGCAGCCCCTTCCTCTTTCCCAGAACTCACAACATTTCTTCTCTGACATTCGGAGGTTTGTGGGTTTGGTTTCATAGCTGTTGCTGCTGGGTTCTGTGGAAGATGAGACACTCCCGGACATGGCAGCTCTTCAGGAGGTACCTGGGAGAGAGAGAGAGAGAGAGAAAGAAGAGAATGCAGGGAGGAGGACTTCCTCAAAACACTACGTGCAAGGACCAGTGTGGGGTAAGTGAAAAGAGCCCCAGCCAAGAGTCAAGGCCGCTTACTGCCACCTAATCTAAGGCCGTTGGGAACCCCCTCGCCCTCTGTCTCCTCCCTACTAAGAGCTGCCCTAGACCTTGCGTTCATTCGCTGACCCGAGTTCACATTCAGAGACCCTAGCTCCCCAGTCCCTCCAATAACCCTTGAATAAGGCAGGTTTCGCTACCATCATTATTTCTCCCCATTTTACAGATTGAAAACACGTTGAGTGTTTGTCCACCTTGCTTCCTAATCTCCCATTCTAGTTTTAAGAATCTGGGGAGAATAGTGTTGGCAATTAGGGGTGCAATGGGGGTAGAAATAGATCAAGTCCAAGAAAGTAAGTCCCATCCAAAGGTAAGGCTCAGCCCTGAAGGAAAAATGAGAACGGGAGGGGGTGTCTCATTTTCCTCAAAGGAAAAACTGTAACCGAACCCGAGACAACCCTAGCACGTCACTATTTCTGCTCTGGTGTGCTCATTCTCCCTACTCGTCCCCTGGGAATCAGTCTAAAGAAGGAGCAGGGCGCAGAGGAGGTAAATGACTTCCCCAAGGTTATCCGCACACCGGGCGTACGTCCTGATAGGAACCCGAGCTCACGCCACACCCATTGACCAAGGCGCTGGTGCGGACGCGGGTCCCACTGCCTCAGAGCTCGCTCCGTCCCTCCAGGGACCACACCGATGGATTCTCCACCCGCACCAGCTGTCCTCCGCTCCCTGAAGGTCTCACGCCCGGGCCGCCCTACAGGGCGAGGTAGCAGCGCTCACCCCGCCGACCCAGACCGCCCGGCCGGCGCTGCGCAGCCGTCGCTTACCCTGGGATCTCGCCCGAGAGCCTCCGGGCTGCGGCCCGGCGCTGCCCCAGGAACGCGGCAGCCCGAGCTGACAGCCTACGGCCGGCCTTGCCAGCCAGTTGCTCGTCACGTGGTCCCCGGCCCTGCCCACCGCGCGGCGCTCTCACCTGGGGAGAATCGGCCATCGGCCAATCGCGCACCTGCAGGGCCCAGGGGGCGGGGCTCCGGGCACCTCGCCGACCGGAGGCCGAAGGAGCGAGCCAGGAAGGAGGCCGACCGCCGGGGCCGTCTCCGCGCTGGGCTGGGTCGGCGGCCCCGTTGCCTGGTAACTGATGGGGCTGGGGGCGGGGCTAATAAAAGCCTTGCTTTCCTTTCGTGTTCTCGCGAGAGCACACTGTTGAGTAGCCGTCTGGTGGAGCGTGACTTGGGGGCGAAAAGGTTGCGAGATTAACGGTTGCATTCCGGGATCCCAGCTGGACCTCATTAGATCCATAAACGGAAACGTCAGCTTTGGAAGGTGGGTGTGACCCCTCCACGCGACTGGGGCTGGCGACCCGTGGGTGTCGCCTTCCCTTCCCTGGGTCAGAGCTGTCCCGCAGGCGGCTGTCCAGCTGGAACTGCGAGCTGTCCCGACTCGGCCCCTTCGGCCCGCAGGCTTCTGGGCATTGTCTTCCCGTCCTGCCCAGGCAGTGTCATCTGTTACGGTTATCTCGGAGAACAGGCGGGCAAAACCGCACCAGCAGACAGTGAGTCGTGAAGGTAGGAAAAGATGCAACGATTTCCTGTGATTTTCCGCGGGTGGAGGCTTTTGCGCATTCCAGACGGACAACACTCTTCCCAGGTGCCCAGCAGGACGGCTTGATGATTGGTTCTACTGAGAGCCTCGGGATGTTTGTGTTCCTCCGTCGCCCTTCAGCACAGTGCAGACTCGGAGCTCTCCCCAGCTCCCCGAGTGGACAGCTGCCCGGTGCCTACAATGTCTCTATCCACTTGTAAGCACTGATGGAACGCTTCAGTTGCCAGGCAGGGTCTTGTGTCTAGGGTCACAGGGTCCCCTCCCTGGCCGAGTCGCTTGCCTGGAATGGAAGAGTAGAGGGTCCGGCCCGCCGTGACCTCACCGTGCGCTTTCGGCGTGGCCGGGGCGTCGCCCGGCCCCTGCGCCCCATGAGTCAGGGGTTGATGATCCGGCGTCAGGCTGCAGGCCCCGGTCGCCCCACAGCCCTTGACTCACTGGCCACCTTGGCATCGCTCGCGCGGTGACCTCTGACGATGCCCGCGGCGTGGTCGGGACGCCCTGCCGGAGGACTCCGACCCGAGTCCCAGGTTGCATTCCAGGCTGCCTGGCTCACTTCCCCACCCCTTCCCCCGAGCATATATGCTGCCGACGCTGAGGCCCCGCACTCGCTGTACCTCTACAGGTGGCGAGAGCAGCTGCTCTGGAGGAATGCCCAACAACCTTTAACCTCGGGCTCCTGAGAGCGGGAGGAAATAGCAGCTGTCTCTTTAAGACAGTTGGCGCTTTCAAAGCACCGTAGGAAGACGCCAGACAAAAGTATCGCGAGAGTTGTAGCCCCTCCGGCAGCCTCTCGCGATGTTTGGCCCCTCCAAGGGTGGCCATTTTGGAGTCCGGCCCCCGGCGGGCTGCCCCGGCCGCGTCTCCCAACCTGTTGTGGGCACCAAAGCTGGCCCCACCGGCGTCTGGGCTGCGGGCAGCCGGGCCGACACGATGTGGCGGCTCCGCTGCAAGGCCAAGGATGGCACCCATGTTTTGCAGGGGCTGTCCAGCCGGACCCGGCTGCGGGAACTGCAGGGCCAAATTGCAGCCATCACCGGGATCGCTCCCCGCGGCCAGCGAATCCTCGTCGGATTCCCGCCTGAGTGCCTGGATCTCAGCAGCGGGGAGACCGTCCTGGGGGACCTGCCCATCCAGTCAGGTACGGGAAGCGGGGCCGGGGCCGGAGCCTGGGAGGCGAGGCCGTGGAGGGGCGAACAGAGACCCGGTCCGGGCAAGTTGGCTGTGGGCAAGGGGGGTGCTCTGGGGACCGGGTTGAGGCGGACCGAGCACCGACAGAGGCCAAGCCAGTGTCTACCGACTCCTTGTCCTACCCAAGGTGGACAGAAAGAAAAGCCCAAGGCCTGGGAGACTCCTCTCCCCAACTTGCTTTCAGACCAACCTTAAAACTATCGCGTTCATTTTGTTTTCACTACATACCCAAAAGTACACGAATGTAGAACCTATTTTTTTCTGCTCCGGTGGTCTTTATCATTAAACAGCAGATCTGACGGGTGCAGAACATTTTTTGTTTCCTTTCTTGATTTCGACTTTGTAGGATCCTTCTTATATACTCAGTTTGACAGATATATTCATTTTCGAGTTAGTTTTTAAACGTTCACTAGAAGTTCTTTCAAGTTGTAGTCAACAGCAGTTATTTCTGCCCAGTACTAGAACTTGAACATCAAAGTTAATAATTAAAAGCTTTTTGTTGTTGGGGCAAGGACCCTGTAAACACTACATTGGTTAGACTTGTTAAGTTTCAGGAGGAGGAGAACCCCCTAGTGGCCTACTCCATGGTGAACACCTTCTGGAAGATTTGTGCTTTTAAATGCAGAGAACGTATAAGGAAATTTGGCTTTTGAAATGTATCATGTTCAGTAAGAATAAAGCTGTGTGCCCGAGGCCTCTCACTAAATTGGGAAGCAACCTGAAGTGTTCTGTTCTTTGTACTGTTTTCATCTTTAGGGAGATTCAGGGAACAAAAAAAAGTCATTAGTCACTTGCTTACAAAGTTGTATTCTCCTTGGTAACCCTACTTTAGGTGCTAACTCCTTCCCATTGTAGTTGATGAACTTGGCTAGTGAACTCCTAATTTCATCTATCATTTCTTTGCAGTTCTGGATTTGTTTTATTTTTAACAGGTGACATGCTAATCGTTGAAGAAGACCAAACCAGACCCCAGACTTCATCTGCATTTACAAATCGTGGTGCTCCTAGTTCCGTCAGGGAACCTTTGCCTGTGCTTGCCAGAACCGTGGTCCCAGCAGACAACTCTTGTCTCTTTACCAGTGTGTACTATGTCGTTGAAGGCGGAGTCTTGAATCCAGCTTGTGCCCCAGAGATGAGACGCCTCATAGCACAGATTGTAGCAAGTGATCCAGACTTCTATAGTGAGGCAATACTGGGGAAAACGAATCAAGAGTACTGTGACTGGATCAAAAGGGATGATACTTGGGGGGGAGCAATTGAGATATCGATTTTGTCTAAGTTTTATCAGTGTGAAATTTGTGTGGTAGATACGCAGACAGTGAGAATTGATCGTTTTGGGGAAGATGCAGGATATTCCAAAAGGGTTCTGCTTATCTATGATGGCATCCACTATGATCCACTTCAGCGGAACTTTCCTGATCCCGATACCCCTCCACTGACCATTTTCTCCTCTAATGATGATATTGTTCTTGTACAAGCACTGGAATTAGCAGATGAAGCTAGAAGAAAGAGACAGTTTACTGATGTAAACCGCTTCACCCTGAGATGCATGGTGTGTCAGAAGGGATTAACTGGACAAGCAGAAGCAAGGGAGCATGCCAAGGAGACAGGCCACACCAACTTCGGAGAAGTGTGATCTATGCACGATGAGGGTTGAAGCCTACTACCTCACAGATCCAGAAGGCTCTGGGTTTCCCAATAAGCTATTCGTAACCCTAAAATACAAGAGGACACAATGCTTGAACCATTCTTTTGACTTAAACCACTAAGACACTGAAATTCCTTGTTAAGATTAACATTAGTGTGCAAGTTTACAGATGTGTCTGCAGTGGCAATGCGTGCCATCTTTCTGCTGGGGTGACAGAATACCTGGTCCTTGCCACCTACTGACACTAACATGAAGATTGGATTTTAGTATTATAAACTAGCACCTAGCAGCTTTAACCTGTAGAAGAAAACATTTTGGGTAATGTGGAAGGCTGCATGTGAAGCCACTGGACATGTACCACGGTGTCTCCAGTGATGATTCCTTTTAATAACTCTTGAGTGAGTCAGTAACATCTAAATAGATCAGTTCATTAAAAGAAGATACCAGAATTGTCGACACTGATTTTCTATTGTAATTTGGTAGACCTTATAAGTGTGTACTTAACCACTTCTAAGTGCACAGCCAGCAGTTTTTACAGGGATGTGTTTATTCCTGAGCATGTTACCTAAAACGGCCCGATAGGTGCTGTTTAAGACGAGTGTACACAAGTAGAATGTACAAGGAAAAGGTGCCTGAAGCAGCTCACTGCAGCTTTAAAAGACCCCTGGCCTCATGTTTTAATGCTGTTCATGTATTGGTCTTTGTCACATTTGGATACAATTTTTAAATTAAGCAGGGTATGCTTTTTTTAATTGACGTTCCTTGACATTTGAGCACTCAGTTTTTGCTTTTTTACATACAGGTTTTTCTGGAGGGATTTAATGTCCCCAGCTTTTTGTTAAGAGTACTCCCTTCAAAAACCGTCTTCGTGTAAAGTGATAAAGCTATGCTTTGGTTTTTGTAAGCACTGTTGCATATCTAAATGGTATTTGTCTTTCTGCTGGCTGCATCCTGCTACTAATGCTCTTTTCAACATTCCACATTTCTGCAAGTTAGCACTTTGCTTACCTTCGATCTTTGACTTTTCAACAGTATTAAAGTAACTGATGTCATTTATTTCACTTCCAAAATATGAAAGTTTTTAAATCCTTGCCTTATTCAGCTTTCCCAGAATTCCGCTTCTTCCTAATGTCAGAGTGTAGCCATCTGCTTAGTGTACTGATCCTCAAGATACCCTCTAAAACTTAGCTTCACTACAAGATCTTCCAGATAAAGTTTTCTACCTCTTACTTCTTCTGAAGATCAGGGATGCTAAATTATAATTTGTTATGTATTATCTCACAATGTGAAGAAGCTTAATTTTGTGAAGTTTTGTTATCTTGGTCTCATTTCTGATTAAGTATCTCACTTAGAAAACCAATGGTATACTTTAAAGCACTTATAGCTCTATGTATCTTCTTGGCACATGTTTTAAAATTGAGATTGTTCTCTTGTTGAAGGCTGTAAAACTAAGGAGTTTTAAAGTGAACAATGTAGGAGAAAAGTTCCTTTCAGGAAAAACTTACAAAGTATGCTTCAAATCATCGAGTGACATTTTTTAAGTACCTTTTATGTACCTACCTGTTTTAGGCATTATAAGTTATGGTCAGTATAAGTTGAAAGTATTTTTCTTTTTTACTGAGCCTTAAAAATAGCACTTGTAAGCTTACAATACTTAATGTTTGGCAATCATGATAGGTACTAGTGAGTATGATAGGAAAATCTCTTTGTACTGTCTGTCATCTGATTCTAGATAGTTTTTGTATCTTATTTCCCCAGAAAATAGAAAATTTAAAACTATAAATTAAGAAAAGTACTACTGGGTCCCAGCACTCAGCAGGCTGAGACAGGAGAATTGCCGTGAGGTTGAGGGTGGCCTGAGCTACCTAGTGAGACCCTGACTCAAAAAAAAGAGTGCCACTGGGTGACATCAAATTGAGCTTTATGCATCATGGTTCCTAAAGCTTGTCTTCCTTTCTTTGTCACGTCAGGAGCCAAATTTGACATTTACTTGATCTTTATATCTAGAAGTTTATTCACACAGCAAGTATTTATTGAGTAACTTGTAATGTGCCAGGCATTTTTTTGTTGTTTCCACAATGTAAATTCCTGTCACTTTAAAATTGAGTATATAGTATCTACAATGGATTAATTTAACAAATGGAAAGAAGTAGAACACTGATACTTTTCAAAATTGACCCCCTTCGTATTAAATGTTTTGCTTACATATTGTTAAATATTCAGGGGATCTTACTGTATCGTTCCTAGGCATTCAGGTGGACAGTGATAGTCATATTACTTTCAAAAATGACTTTTTAAATTAATCATTTGCTGAAATTCAGCACTGATGGAAAATTCAAGATGAAGCATCAGTTGCAGATCACTGAATTATTAAAGACTAATAAACTCATCTTATGTTCATTGTAGACTAAAGCTTGTAAGTCTCACAGATTTAAAGGTGTTATTTTTATGACCTTATTAAACTCTTGAAATTAATTATTAATGTGAGTAAATTCTCATCGTGGGAAGTTTGAAAAGTGTGGGTTTGGTGCTTGCAGCAGGACTAAAGAAAACTGTCCTAAGTTTACCCTGGAGTAGAATGAAACTTCTTCCTGGTCGTGCAGTTTTGTCCTTTCATTCGAGACTTATTCTTTAATTAAAGTGAGGACAGTTCACATTAGTAGCAGAATGAATAAAGGTTGTGCTTTATTCTAGCTGGCTCCCCACTCTGGGAGGATGAAGCTGGAAGATGTCAAGTTTCAGCTGCCCTGGGCTACTTAGCAAGACTGTCTCAAAAAATAAAACCCAGGCTGGGGATGTAGCTCACAGTGAAGGCCCAGGGTTCAACTACCAGTACTGCTTAAACAAAAAAGCACGGAAAATCGTGCTTTCCCATCCCAGCCCTCCTCCTATCTACAGATTAAAGATGAGCTGTAATGCTATGAATACGCACACCTGGGTGGGGTGACTAATGTCCTTCCTCAGGAGTGATGTGCCAGCCTTGTGAAGACATCAGGGTGTTACACATTCTGCTCGTGGTCCGTCGTTGGTGTCTTAGCTTTTGAAGCTTGGCTGCTGGTCAGCTTGACTGTTAAGAACCAATGTTGTCATGCTATTTGAGTGTTCTGTGAAGTTCAAGTCCCAGCAAAATCATGATCAGGAATGAATGAACAGTATCTATCTATGCCTCTAAGTGCCCATTCCTAACTTGCTCATCTAGCTTATTCCTTCTGTCTCATGTAGGAATTAAAACTTGGGTGTTGCCCCAGCTAAAAATAGTTCTGTATGTCTTTTTGAAAAAAATCACAATGGAGAGTATGTAAGATTAAGCAACAGAGTGACTTTTTTTTAGTTGTGATAAATCAGGTGGCCTTCTTAAACTTACATATGTTAAATGTTCTTCATGTGATGAGACATTTATTTGCAGCACTTTAAAAAGTATGAAATAGCTTTCATGATTTGGCCTTTAGGAATCTTGTTAAGGATGTTAAAACACAATTCTTGAGCTGCTAACCATCAGCTCTTAATCAGCTTTCGCCATCAGTGTTTAGTGGTACAATATTTTGATGTTTTGATAACCGTAGAATTCAGTTTCAGCAACTGAAAGCATAATCTGACCCCAGGGTCAAAAGTGTCACTTAGTCCTATAATGTGATTGTCTTTTATCATTTGCTGTACATTGCAGTATTCAAATTTGTCCTTGTAGCACAAAGATGAGTAATAATCGCTGAAAGATTAGATTCTTAAAAGTTTTTTCATTTGTTTCTAAATGAACTTATTTTGAGGAAGCTGATTTTTGAGTCAGAGGCCTTCAGTGTATCCTGTATAAGCAACATAAGTCTAAAGTGAAACATTTCATTTGAATAACCTAGTTTATTAACTAAGTATGTTTTCTTATTAAGCATTATACTATTTCAGCATGGTTTATCCAACACAAAAAGAATATAGAACTTTCTGGTCGTGGGGAGTGTTCTGTTTTTCTTCCCCAAAAATGAGCTAGCGTTTTGTTTACACTGCTTTCAGTATTTGACTTGGATGAAACCATTACCTTGATCTGAATTGTGTCTTGATTTCCATGCATTTAAAGGAGGTTGATAACCTCCCGAGGTATTTTAGAGTAGAAGAAAGGAGGAGTAGGAAGATTAAGTAGCACTAAAAAGGAAGAGATTGTCGAATGGATACATTCCTACTCATAAACTGCTTTTCTCAACAATTTTCAACCAATGCCTTTTTAGTCACCCTAACCCTTTTCCTTTGTTTCTTGACACAGAATATAACAGACCCTTAGGTGAGAAAGCTTGTTAAAGACCATGAGTATAAGCATTTTGCTGTGATGCCCTTTAATATATCTGTTTTCAGAGCAGCTAACCTATGTGTAGGAGTTTAGGAATGGTGGAAGTGGGATTTACTTATATTATAAAGTAAGCAGCTTAACCTCAGAAAGGTTTAGAATTTCTACTAGATTGCTTGAGTCTGACTTTCTAAGTTTATAGTTAATTATAACCCTTAAGTAACTTAAAGCAGGGGTCCCCAGCCCCCCAGGCCACGGACTGGTACCAGCCCATGACCTGTTAGGAACTGGGTCTCACAGCAGAGGATGCGAGCAAAGCGCTGTCTGTAGTTATACCCACTCCTGGGTGTTGCCCTGAGCTCCGCTTCCTGCCAGGTCAGCCGAAGATTAGAATCTCTTAGGAGCATGAGCCCTATTCTGTGAACGGTGCATGTGAGGGGTCTGGGTTGTGCGCTCCTTTGAATCAACCCCAACACCATCTCCATTCCCCCAGTCCACAGAAAAATTGCCTTCCGTGAAACGGCACTGGTGCCAACAGGGTTGGAGACCACTGACCAAAAGGACCACAGAACCCAATTCTCAGTTGTCCAGTTCACATTATTGCCATTCAGTCCTTGAGTTGTTTACAGGAAATACATACTTAGCAAAGAAATTTTTTTCCTTTAAGAAATCCAAACTCAGCTTAAAATGCCTGTCACAAAGGAGAATAATGATAGTCTTTTGTACCTGCAGTAGTGCAACAGAAGCTGAGGCTCCTGAACAAAGAAAACCACAAGCAAAAACTCAAATTTAGGGCTTTCAAACATAACTTGAAAAAGCAGTATGGAAGAGCAAAACAGAACAAAGTTGTTTTTCTTGGCACAAAAAAATTCTTAGTAATGATGGACAGGGTTTTGAAAATGTTCCTTTGTTTACCAGCATTTTTTTCAAAGCTAATGCACTGCTGCTACCTGGAAGAGGTCTGATTTCATTTTGTGTAATTCCTGATTTTGCCATTGTCATTAAGCTGCATTGATTTTATTTATGAGGTGTATGATTTTAAATAACTAAATGCTGTATGGAGTGACTTGTTTTAAAAGAATAAATGAAGTGAAAACATTGGTGTTTGGACATCTTTTGGGATCATGGCAGAGGGCCAGTGAATAGCTACTAACTCATGTAAGTGGAATCAGACCACGGCTTCGACTTGGGTACCAAGTTCTGCCAAATCTCACCAGGTAGGAGGCCTCATGAGTTAAACCAGAAAAGGTATTTCTCCTTTTTAACACTAGAGGGCATTTGAAATTTCCCTTTGCTAGATTTTCTTCTAGCTCCTGGAAGTTAATTCAGTATCCTTTGCTGATAAACTGTCAAAGGGGAAGGATGAATGTGCCTCTTCATGTTTAGTACACAGATCTGTGAACCTGTATCTGAAAACACTGACATCTTTGTGGAAGAATTTCTTTCATCTTTGACTGTCAGCGTTTGAACACTTACTGGAACAGCACTGAATTGGTCACAGTTCAGGCCGGGGACAGTGAACCTCTTAAGAGACCGAGTGCCAAACTGCAACCCAAACCCATTTATGTATCACAGTGCCGACACTGCAGTTAAGCCTGCATACTGAGGTTTTAGTTTAGAAAAACTACATTAATATCTTTTAATGCCTGTGCCATAGGTTCGCACTACTGGTTTAGACTAATTGATCTCGTTACCCTTTTTTCTCATTGAAAGTTTTAAAAGTAAGGGAGTGGAGCCATAATAATGCAATCAGTATACATACCAGGGCAAAATACGTCTCGGGGTCAGCATGAATCCCACACGAGCCAAGCCTCATATTTTAAAAGGGATAATGGCTGGGGATGTAGCTCAGTGGCGCTGCACCTGCCAGGCAGGCACCAAGTCCTGAGTTCGATCCCCGGCACTGAAAAAAAAAATTTTTTTTTAATTTTCTTAAGGTTGTAATGGTCTCCGCTGTGGATAGTAGCTTGAACAGTTAACTATGCTCATAAAACGGTACTTCTCAAAGTGGGTCATCATCTTAGGGCACTGGTTAGAAATGAAAATTCACAGAAATTGGTAAGGCCTAACAATTGGTTTTCAATCACTGATCAACTTGAAGAGACTTCCCATGGCTTACGTCAGTCCCATGTCCTTGGTGCACATCATTGTCATCCCTGAACCCAAGACAGTAAAATACACAATGTGAATCTGGAGAAGATGGTACCGCAGTCAATAGTAATTCAGAAACCTCCTCAGCAGGCTCTGGCTTCTCATAAATATGAAGTCCTGCCCTTTAGTTTGAAAATAGTCTTATGTGAATCCAAAATGGGAACCTGGTTTTATAGTTGATTTGATGGGATGTAGGAGGAAATACCTGGTTAAAATTCTGATGACAGGGCTGGGGATGTAGCTCAGTGGTTCCGCTGCCTGCCTCGCAAGCACAAGGACCTGAGTTCAATCCCCGGTACCAAAAAAAAAAAAATCTGATGACAACAGAGTGATACTTGAAGAAATACCTGCATCTTAAGATTGGAAAAGGGGCAGCAGTAATGTTAATGTTGGTAATGTTACACTGGGGAGTTGGATGAAATACATGGTGAAAAATGAATTTTTGACAGCTGTTATATATGAAGTCAGAAGAAACGAGAAAAGGTATTAAGTTGACATAGTAGCTAGTAACTTCAAATTTAGGGAAATGAGTGAAATAGGAATTAGATTTATTCTCTGAGGCTCTATAGAGAAAAGAACTCAATCCCATAAATACCCCACAGTAAAACGACCATAAGAACCTAATAATGGAAAAGGACAGATGCTTTGATAGTCTTTTTTAAACCCGAATTGTAATCTCCATTGTGAAAAACAGCACTACAATTCATTAGGTTTCTGCCATTTTGAAAAATCTATTTTAAATTCTAGTTATGAAGTGACAATTATAAAAAACTGCCCTCCACCCTTTCAGCTGCTAGCTATGAAATGATAATTACAAAAAAGAAAAAAAAATCACATTTTCTCACTCCTGTTTGCCATCCCATTAGAGTCTTGTGCTCTTAGTTATACGGTGAAGACCACAAAGCAAAAGTCCCATTTTTGTCATACACTCACTGTAAAGTAAAGATCTATGTTACATCTCTAAGCCCACAGTGAGTCAGGAATAGAAAAGCAGGCATCACAATGTATTTTCTATTTTAAACTTTCGTTCTGGTTTGAATTTTCTTTGTCTCTAAAGATTTTGAAGTATTTACCAAATGTAATCAAGTGCCAGCATATCACAAACATTTCTGTAAGATCACTAAAACTTTGATAATTCGACATTGTATGAATATGAAGAAATCAAGAATTCATAAGAAACTTGCTCTTAGAGAATCACTAACCCTCTCTGCTTTAGTGCTTGTCTCTCTCTTAACTGCTCTACCTTTCTGACCTAAAAATTCCTTCTTTACAGCAAGAAGAGTTTTCTGGTTTTATTCCCATGACATTTCTCTGTATTCAATTGGAGGATTTAGTGAATCTTACGATATTAGAGTAGGTTTTACGTTGACTTGTCCATGTTCTAAAATGGTAAAGACCCTCTTGCATATTTGCTGCAGGCTAAAAGCTACTAATTTTGGAGTGACAGTTCTCTCAGAAGTCAGTTTTGAAATCAGTGCTGAAGTTAAAGTACAGACAAAATCATCCCTGATAACCCTGCCTTTCAGAGTGCCCACATGCAACCATATCTCAATCCGATACAGCTCCTCCCACCTCAGTGTTAGAAGATGCTTGCTCATTCCTGGGCCGTAGCCTCTGAGGTCCCAAGCTACAGTGAGTGTGGTTGATGAAGGTCCAGCCACTGATGGGCTCTGGACGCCCATCAGGTTCCTCTCGTTCTATTAAGCTGTCAGAAGTTAATTCTCAGCTAGTCATTCTAGAATAAACAAATGTCTCCAGAGGGAAAGTGACCTCAGATATTGGGCACAGAAACCAGATATCTATCCTCATCTTGAGCCAGGCCCGATAATTAAAATTCATTATGTTTTTAGCTCTGCACTGCCACAACAGGAGGGTTCATCTAATTAACTGGCCCAACACCACTGGAAGTGGAACTACTCAGCAATATCTTCTTTGGATAATAACTGACGACCGTAAAGTTTATAAACGTATAGTCTTGGAAGTGAAAATATCAGTTATGAAACAAATTTTTACCTAATTTTTGTCAATAATGGAGGAGAGAAGGGTAAAAATTCGTCAGTGTCCAAAGGGCAAAGTTGCTTTAGCAAGTAACCATGCAGATGTCTAGCACAGTCCAATTCCATCTTGTTGGATATTTATATTGAATTAAATATAAATGGAAACAAATCATTTTTAGAATCTGTTATTCAGGAAATTACACAATTACCCACCCTAACTGGGGCCAGAGCTTTACAGTTATTAGAGTTCCAAACTTTCTTCTACCTAACTGCTATGCATTGGGGTTGATACATCTTTCTGTTATGCAATTTAATAGATTAAGTTACTTCTCCCAGAACTTGAACATTACAAGTGTAAACTAGTATTATATTATCTTAAGATTAAACACAATCAATGCTATAAAGAGGTAAAAATTTAGGTACTGAAGAGAATAATGGACAGTCTAGGGCAGTCTTCTTGAGAAAGTGTCATTTAAGCTGGAACCTGAGACATGAAGAGGAATTAGCCAAAAAGTGAGAAGAGCATTCCAGGTACGAGGCTCAGCATTTGCAAATGTGTCGTTGCCAGAGGAGGTTCGTTTTTCCAGACCAATCTGACCATAGTGTAGGAAGAGACGTGAGGTGAAGTCTTAAAAACGATCAGCAGCCAGATGTGCAGTATCTTTAGCTATAGTAAGCACTGAACACATTTCATATTCACCAGATTTTATTTTCTGTTTTATATTTGTGTACCTAATAAACGGACAAGCAGCACACTTCACAAGGGCAAACATAAGCTCTATTTGTTACTGTATTCTCAGCACCTAATAAAGTACTGGGCACTTAATAGGCATTCGGTATCACTCGATATGTATTCGAATGACTGACCATATGTATAGATGAAGTCAAGGTGTAAGGAAATACGCACTGAGCTTGACAGTTATCATAGAATCATTAGGAAGACATTGAAACATTTTAAGGAAAGCATCAGATTTATGTTTCTCAAAGGAATTTTATTAGCTCTTGTAACTGGAATTCCATAAGAAGTCCAAAGGTTTTCAACGTGACTAGAACCACAGATTGAAAGGAAGGCTTTAAAGCCTTAAGTAAAATATGTCATCATCACCAGTCACCATTACAGAAATTTCAGAATACTGGAGACAAAGATCCCTGAAATTTACAATCAGAAATGCTTTAGATTTTAGAACCAGCATACATTAACCTAGAACTATACTCAGTCATATTATCAAATGCATTGATAGAATAAAGCTATTCTCAGATATACAAGATCTTATGCATTCTTTCTCAGGAAACTACTGGAGAATGTGTTCTACCAGAAGAAGAGAGTTAGCCCAGAAAGAGCACCGTATGAGCTCCAATAATCCAACAAGAGAGGTGAAAGGATTCTTCCTAGGATGATGAAGACAGACAGCAAAATGACAACAGTTGAACAGCCAAGAAGCCACCCTATCCAAACGGAAGCATTTGTTTTCCAGGGTGAAGTGGACAGAATACCTAATGCATTTGAATGCATGAGGGGAGATTCAGATAGTGGGTCGGGGTGGGAGTGAAAAGATTTATAACATATCCCACAATTCCATTGTCAGAGACAATTCTGTAACCATACAAGGAAACACTATATAGACTCTATGTTAAATGTTATGATATAAGAAAGTATGAGGATGAGAGGGTGGGTTTAGATGTAATGGGGACGGAGAAGTATGAGAAGGAAAGCAAAGTCCCCATATCGCACAGTAGAAAGGAGGAAACATCAAGCCACAGCATGTAAACGTGTTGTATGGACACAAACACCAAACGAAGTTGGAGAGCCCAAAATTGTGTATTTGTGAGTTTTCAGTTATTAGTGTTTTGTAACAAGCCTGTAGAACTGCAGTATTTGGCTATGTGTGTGTAAGAACAGCTTTTGTGAAATTAAGCAAAAAACTTTAAAGTGCAATGGATTCACTATACATGAACAATTCAAGAAAGAGGACTGTGAAGGGAGACAGCAGACATGGAACGTAGAGATGTAGGGTCAAAGGGGAGAGGATCAAGATTTAAACTGCCAATAACTCACACTCGCTGAGCTTTCACCCTGTGCCAGGCAGCTCAGTACTGTACAGTGCTAATTTACTGTTGGGAGTGTCATCAACCCAACTTTATAAACGCGGCAGCTGAGGCCGACGAGGTTAAATAACTCACCAGAGCCACCTGCCTCTGAGTGGAGGAGCAGGGGCCGCGTCCTGGCAGTTTGGCTCCGAAGGCACCACCCAACAGGGCAGCGCACTGGGGCACCTGCAGGAGTGGTTCCCATGGTGGGGAGGAGGGAAGGCTGTCGGGACAGAGCTGCTACGGGGAGGCCGTGAGCGCACGTACCCGTGCATGGTGGGATTTTACAGGCAAAAGTAGCAAAGAAGATTGGTGGCAAGGGCAGTAGGCTTGCAAACTTCCTGGCGGGGACAGGGAGTTCCCCCTGCTTAGCTGGTATTTTTCTTCTACATCGTTAAACTCTGCAGCAAAATTACCGTGGAAAGCTACAGGTGGAAAGTTTGAGAGCTGTAAGGAAAAAGTGGGCTCAGAAATGGGGAATTGGGTTTTCTAGGGGAATGCAATTGCCCAGCAGCACGGAAGTCCTCACCGCGGTCGCGTCTGCCTGTAGTGACCAGTGCGGAGATGCTGGAGGCAAGGGAATCACTCGAATCAACCAAACCAAGGGCACGGTGCTCATGGGTACAGTAGAAGTTAAAGCTGACGTCTCCGGGAACCAGGACCTCAGACAGAAGGCAAGTGGTTACAATCTAATCAGTCTGCCTTTTATTTTTTCTTTCTTTCTCTATTTTCTTTTTTCAGTATAGGAGATTAAACTGAGGGTCTTCTCACTGAGCTACACTGCCCGCCCCTTTTTTATTTTTATTTTGAGACAGGATCTCAGTCAAGTTTAACTCCAATTTGTGATCCTCCTGCCTCAGCCTCCCAGAGTGCTGGGATGACCGCTGTACCTGGATTCATTCTGCCTTTCTCATAGCTGCTGCCAGGTTGTGTGTGTTCTGTAGCCTGGCCTGCTGCTCAGGCCAAGTCATTATAGCAAATAAAAGAAATAGTAATAAATGTATACTAATATGTTGTACCAGTTCTATGAAGGGTCTTCCAAGAGGTAACAAAATAACTTATTACACTGGCAATTTCGACAAGTGACTCTGCAGAGCTGTTAGGAGCTTGCAGGGAGATCCCACTGTGACTCTGAGGGTCCCTGACATTGCCACTGAATGCAGTTCTTTGTAAACATATTTCTTATTTATTAGTCAGTGTTTGGATACCCGTAATAATGAGTAAAGAACATAAAGAGTGCTAGAAGCACTGTAAGAGAAATAAATTCAGTCAGCCTATTACTGCATGTTGTCAGTCATTGGAACACAGCCCCGTCAACCAGCGGCTTCACGAGTATCTCAAGACTCCTCGGTGTTGCTGTGATCGGGTAGGTGTGAGAGTGTGCTTCCAGCAGTTTCGCGGGTTGGGATGTTGGTCTGCAGATGTCCATGTTAAGATGTGGTGGGCCTTTAAGGGGCGGGGCCTGGGTCTCTACCGACCCTTCCCTATGCTCTCCTTCTTCTCTGGCAAAGTGATCTTTTCCTCCACCACGAGGTCCTCACCAGAGCTGGAGTGATATGGTTTGGACTTCCAACCTCTTTACATGTGCCACCTTCAGGTATTTTACTGTAACAGTGGAAAACTAACACAGGCATTGTCATAGCAGTGTAAGGTCAGAAACCTCTGAAAACAATCCTGATGCCCATTACTTCTAAGAGTAATGTCAAAGGACAACATTTAGGGGAAAAAACAGGCAAAATGTAGTAATCAATGGCATATCAACACCACCTCAAAGAATGGATTTGTGTAAAGCAAATCTCTTAAAGGACTTCTTTTGCCAAAAAGTTTATCATCAGTCTTGGCATTAATGTATGACTATTGAGTTATGTACCGAAAATTTTGATGCCCTTCATGAATTCAAAATTTACAGAGAAAGAGGACAGTTACATCCTAGTGGGTAAAGTCTAGAGATAGTCACTTACCATACTAATGCAAAAGAAAGTGGTACTGGAGCAGAACCCAGAAAGGGGGATAAGAGAGCACCAGGAGGTCAGGTGGAAAGGGATCCAAGCATGAGCACGAGTGCAAAGGCTCAGCAGGATGAAAGCGTGGCAGTGTCAGGTTGGATGAGGCTGTAGCAAAGACTGTGAATGCAGAAGTAATTGGAGAAGCACGTGTGGTTGGCTCATGAAGATCTCTATGTCAGGTCGAACCTTGAACTTCATCCTGAATGCTTTGAAGACCCAGCAAAGCATTCAAGAAGAGCAATGGTAACTCAAATGTGGGTCTACAGAGTAGAAGATTATAATAAGTAATTGCTGCCATCTGTTCCATCTCTCATGGTCCATGAGCCTACAAATAGTAAAGTCCTGAACCAGAGGAGAGAGGATGAAGAATGTGAACCAAATATGAGAGCCGTCTTTCAGGAGATGTTCAAGGGGCCCTGTGAAGTACTGGGCCACTGTGGACAGGCACTGTGATGCAGTTAGCTGGCTGGCTGGGGGTGGGCAAGGGTCAGCTTAAGGAGTGTGAGCATAGACAGTGCAAGCTCACTTCTGCACATGGCGCCTGGCGTTCATGCAGAACACTGCTGCTGATAGATGACCTCAGCCTTCCAATTTCCGTCCGCGCTGGGAAGTAAGGGATGGCTGAACCCTCCCAATTTTATGGTAGGTGGACCAAAAGGCACTGCTGCCCAAAGGAAAGGGGAAAACCCTACTCCCAGAAACTACTTCATGGTTCAGTAATGCCAGAACCCCTTCATCCAAATCTACTTCATTCCACCCTTAGTTCCCATTCCATTATTTTAGGATTAACACTAATACTATTTCAGTGATTATTTGGTGATCTACTGGATGTCTTAATCTGGCCTATCAAGCCTATGATTTATTGCTGAATTATAATTATCCTCCTCTGAATCATTTCCTAGTTGTGTTCTCTGTCAAGCAAGCTCTTGGTTCCCCAGTCCCTACTTGAATAAAACCTTCCTGACCCTAGTACTTTAGAGGTGGCACGCAGAGCCCCGCCCCATTATAAACACAGGGGCGCTAACTGTATCCTAAGGATAGTGATAGCGTATTTTCAGAGTAACAATATTTCCTGTAATACTGATCCGTGACTATCTGTGGCTTGTCTCAGTTTTAAGTGGTGGTGGGAGGGGCACTCGGGCGAGGAAGTGCGTGCCTCTCTGGGGAGGTCAGTGGAGGAAGGAAGTCATAAACCAGCCTCTGACACTGAAGGAGATGACTGCGCACGCCTCGACAGCTGGCAGAGATGGTCCAGAGGTACAGAAACTGATGAGTCATCACGTGAGCTGAGATGCAAATAGATTTCAGTTGAGTCATTAGGCAAGAATTCATATACCAAGAGCACACTGCCCCCCAACGATGCCCTACATTAATCAGAGAGCTTTCTTTCAAGTATTTCTGACTTTGGAAGTCCTCCCTTTTCATTCAGCTCAGGCCACCCTCCCACTTCTCTTGGAAGTGTAGAGATCTTATTATTTTTCCAAGCAAAAAGAAACCAAAGCAAAACCAAGATCAGTTCCATGGAGAACTTTCAGGTCATAGAGAATAGGAAACACCAAAATTAGGATACTGCTTTGTTCAGCTAGGAAGCGTTTGTGCTTTGAAGGCTGGCAGGTGGCCAAGGCTGGTAACTTCAGCAGTAATGGTAACGTTTGTATTGAACTTGGTGTTAGGTACAGTGGCATCTGAAACATTTTGTAATTTTCAGGAAGAAATGTTTGAAAGGAAAAAGACAAGAAAGGTTATTTTGTCTATATCCCTGCTTCTACTTGGGAGCAAGTAGAGACCTCTCCTATTATCCTAATTTTATTAGAAACTGAAAAACGGTTCATAGACAAGACTTTGCCTCCTTTCTTCTTTGAGGTTAATACTCACAAATCAATTGTTTGTTTGTTGTCAAAGCAGTTGTTCAAGCAACATCTATGAAGCTGAATCAACTTCAGTGACTCCATCCAGGGGTGTAACTAGTTGTATTGAAGTGATTTAAAGATGCCCTTCCTGTTTTGTTGGTATTATAACATCACACATGTTTGAGTGACATATCAGGAGGAGAGGTCATAGCCCTGAAGTTCTCAGTCAACTCTGCTGTCCTTATGCTGCTGCTAGAGTACTGGGTTACCCCAGGCTTTCTCCGACTTCCTTACTACCATTTCTCCTTCTTCCTATTAGTCCTGCCCCACCTCTTCTTCACGGTAGCCCTAGGATCATTGCACTTCTTACTTCCTACCCAACCATAATTGCAGAAAGAGAAAAGATAAAAGCCATGAGTCACCTTGTTATAAAATATACGAATAGCCAAAGCCAGAGATGAAATAGGACAGGATAGATTTAATGGTTAGAATTAGACTTGCAAATTATCTGTGTGCTTCATGTTTCCCAGTTAGGATTTCCTCCAGCATAGAGGCAGATTGGCACCGTATGGGTGTGCGGCAGTGTGGAGGTCATCCTGCTTGAATTAAAATCCTTGCTCTGCCCTTTCCCAGCTACATGATCTCAATCAAGCTATTTAACCTCCTTGTGAAATTTAGACAGGAATAGTAGCTACCATTTGAAGTTAAAACAAAAATTAACTGAAATAATGCATGAAAGTGCTTAGCACAATGCCTAGCATATAGCAAGAACTTTGGCAATTATTACACACATTCATTTTAATTTTTCTTCCTGCTCTTCTAATTTTAATAAGAAAAACACTTTAAAAGTTGATAGGTATTTGAGATAGGCTGTATCCAAGAAAAACCAGCTTCCAGACAAAAATTGTTATCTGGTAAGAGTGGTTTCAATCCCTGAAGAAGACTTCTACCTGAAAGCAGTGAATTCATCCACCTCCTCTCTGCTCCCTACAGGTGCTAAAATCTGCCCACGAAAGAAGACAGGAGTTGCTAAACTGGTTGGCAGCTTGGTTTGTTTTTATTTCCTATTCATCACCCCTTTCTGTGGGTAGCTAAGGAAGACCTACACAGCAGAGTTCAATTCCCTCCTCCAAGCTGACCTGTCGGTTTTTCATCAGGGCGAGGACCTCTTGCGGGAGAAAATGGTGTCATTTCCTGCAGAAATAAGCAAGGCCACGAGGAGTGGTGGCAAACTCTAGGGTGGGCGAGTGGCTCAACTACAGCATCCCTAGGATGAAGACACCCTCCTGGGTGGGCATGTGTAAGTTGCTGGAGTTAGGAGCTGCTAGAAAAAAGGCTTGGGATGAAAGTGATTCTAAACAGCCAGAAAGGCTGATAGAAAAACTGGCCACAGAGGATTCAGCCTGGAGGAGTCGAGAAAACACTTAGCCGGAAGTCGAAGAAGCCTGTTCTAGATGGAAAACGAAGTTTTAAACATCCATGGACAAGCACACTGCTCAGATAAACTGTCTTCCACGCTCAAACTGGCTCTTGCGCCTCAGCCTTCCAGGTGTTTGAGGTTTTTTAGGGCTCTTTACTGGCTCCAAATGGAGGAAGGGGCGGGCAGGAGATGATTGGCTGAGGGAGACCAGCGTGAGGGCTCTTCCCTCCCACACCCTCCCCCGGAACAGCTGGAATGAGAAGTGGGAGGGGAGGCCCGGGATTGGCCGCGAGTCCGTGGCGGGTGTGGTGAGGCAGCCAGAAGAGGCCTCTACCTGTCTAGGTAAGTCAGGAGGAGGTCAGCAGGAGAAGCAAACGGTGGGAGGAGGAAAGCAGTCTCCGTCTCCCTCTCTGCCCTTTGAAACAAGAGGGTCTCTTTTCTTCTTTGCAGCCCCTAACCCAGAGAAGGTGAGTTCATCATTAATCCACTATTACGATTCTGTAGCAAGAGAACGGACTTCAGGGGAGTCCAGGCTGCAGGGTTTGGGGGGAAGGGGGTGAGTGTCCCTCCACATTCCAGCTAGGCACTTTCTTTTCTTTTTTTATTTTATTTTTATTTTTCACTTTATTAAATTCTTTTATTGGTACATTGTAGGTGTATAACACAATTACATTTCTCATTGGGAACTTGTACCTGTACATGATGCATCTTGGTTCTTATGTTTTCCCCATTCCCTGCCCTCCCTTCACCCCCTCCACCTCTCCCTATTTACACAGACTTTGTTTCCATTTTTTCCATTTCTCAGCATTTTTCCTTTCCCTTCTTTCCTTTCCCCTGCCCCTCCCACTACCCCTACCCCTTTGGACCTTTTCTTCCTATTTTACATTATCGATTATTCATTCTAATCATTGGTACATTTTAGGGATACAATATAATGACATTCATCACTGGAAATTTGCACCTTTCCATAGTCTCTCTTGGTTCTTATTTTTCACCCTTGCCCAGCCCTCCCTTCAACCCCTCCTTTCCTCCCTATTTCCTTTTTTCCATTTTCTCATATTAATCCCATTCCCTTCTATCCTTTCCCCCAGCCCTCCCACTTCCTTCCCCTTTGCCCCTTTTCTTCCTATTTCACATGACCTATTATACATTTTAGTCTTTTCTGTTACTCAATTCTCTGCACCTAGCCTGGGACAGAGGAGCGGCAGCTTCTGAGCTTGGGGACCGGACTGGGACAGTCCCGTTCACTTTCTTAGGCTGGGTAAGCGCATTGTACAAACAAGGGAAGAAAAGAGCTTTGTTTTGGGAAATTTCCACCTCTGAGCAGTTGAGGTTGAGTTGTGGATTTGGAAGAGAATGGTCGGGGTGTAAGTCGTCAAAGTGGGGCATCACTCAGGTGAGTAAGGTGCCTTGGTTTTCCATTGCTTTTGTAACAGGAAACTCTCCCGGGACTTTATCAACCCAGTGTCTCCCTTTGTTTTAGCAAGGGGTGCAGTGTGTTGGGGATTGATGGGGGGTGGCTAATAATGGAGCTCTCTGTGGCCAGGGTGCAAGGTGTGAGTTGTGCTGAGTTGTCTGTAAAGGGACTGAGGACTGGGCATGTGGGGAAAACTCCCAGCTCACAATACCAGCTCGTCTTCAGGAAAAATCCACAGATAATCTAGCTACAAGGTCGAGTTTATGTGGGTTCAACTCACTAATTTTCTGACTTTGCCTGTTAATGGTTGCAGACCCTGGGAAACAGCTCCATGGCCATGCAGGGCCTCACCCCATACTGTTGCACAGCAGGCAGCATGTCTACTCTGGTGACAGCACCAGGTGGGGCTCTGGCCAAGGTGGCATGGCACAGAGCACAGAGAAGCCCCGGACCAGGGACTGGCTTTGCGCTGTGGGTCTCAGGGTGTCCCCGTGGCAGTGTGAGTGGCAGGTGCCCCTGCACCAGGAAGCGGGATGTAGACGTTGAGTCAAGTAGCACATCAGCTGTCGCCCGTCTGGGGGGGTGAACACCGTGGCCCATAGCTCCTCTTTGTGTGGAGAAGAAGGAAGTGGGAATTCTTCAGGGCCAGGCTCTCAGGGCCTGGCATGCCCAGCCCTGAAAGGACATTCGAGTTTCTGGGCCTGGCAGGGGCGCTTTAGCCTCCCCCACAGTAAAGGACCAGCCCCCACATTTGCCGCCCGAGCTGCAGACCTGTCCGCAGCGCACGTTGAGGTACGGCCTGAACACACAGGGAAACTTGCTGTGTGCTCACAAAAAAGGTGTGCATGTTTCTGCCTTGCTGGCACTCAACTCGGTGTGCTCATCGGCCCAAGGACATTTATGAGTAGTCACCAAAGAACAGGCATCCAGGTCTGAGAGGAAAAGAAAACCTCTCGGACCGCGGAGAGCAGGGGGCGAGCTCCTGTCGGATGGGCGAGGGCTCCGGGAGAAGGTGACAAGGGAGCCAACGCCTGGAAAGAACAACGCTGGACCAGGCTGGAGCTGTTCTGACCTCACCCACTTCAGATGCCAGAACTCCGCGTGCAGTTTGTTTACTCTCTTCTGGAGGCCTGGTACTCTCAGCAGAGTGGTTAATATTTAGTGTGTCTTTGAATGGGTGGCCCTGATTATAGGCTGTGCATACTTCTTAACCCATTCCCTCCTCCTCATAAGTCTTCCAAAGAGGTCAAGGGTGAAAAGATACCAAACTTTCACCTTGACTGTTTTGCTGGTTTCTCATGTTTCTTATCGGGCAGAATAGAACCAGCTCCAGTTTCGATGGCTGCCCTGATACAGCCCCCAAGTTTCAAGGTTGTAAAACTGGTAGAAGGAAATACAGCATTTAGGTTGGTCCAAGCTGAAAGTGGGAAAAAGAAAATATGTTTTACTGTCCCAACTTTTCAGATTAGAAGACCAGGTGTAGCACTGAGGGGTCACTCAGCTGTGGCTTCGGGCCAGGTTCCTCTCGCAGTGACTGTGTGTTGCCTGGTGACCCGATCTTCGGTGGCCTTTGGGGCCATTTCTTTACTCTGGAAGCATGCATCTGGTCGTGGGTCCATAAGCTGGAAGTACAATGCACAGGGTTTAAGGACAATGCACAGCTTAAGGGATGAAGTGGAGACGCAAGGGTGACCTCGAGGATTTTCATATTCAGTCAGGGTGGCCGATGACCCTTCATTAACTGCACGGCGCCTGGCACCTTGGCAGCCCCTGAAGCATGCCCTGTGGGGCCCAGATGCACGGGCTGCCCTGTATGTGCAGGTATGGGCCGTTTTCGATTTCCCCTAGGAAGGGGCAGGGGGAAGAGCCCCAGCTTGCTCTTCTGTACAGTGAAGAAAATCTCCCTGCCTTCCTGTTGCCGTGTGGATCTGAAGAAGGGATTTGATATCTGGGAGCAATGTGTAAGCGACAGCTTGCTGCGTCCTTGGGAAGCAGTGCCATTCCTGGTGTCCGTGTCTCTGATGCTGCTTCGGGGTCTGGGATCCGAGTGTGGAGGGCGTCTTTGGGAGGAGGAGAGGCGAGCAACCCACTGCAGAGCACAAGGCACATTCGGAAGAACACCGTACTCATTTTCTCTGAAAGGAAGAGGCAGAATCTGTTCCCCTATCCAGAGGGAATATTATATTAACTACATCAAGTCACCTGAAATAGTTACTGCCCCAGTTTCACATACAGGAGACCTGGAACCCAAAACTAGACCCTCGGATCCACACTGATTTCCTGAAAACAGTGCCTCTGTCTTACGCGGTTTCATACCCCTAGTCCTGTTAGGTGCCTATAAATATTAATTTAACCGAAAACATTGCCCGGATTCCACTCAGCCTTATAGTCTCAGGAGATAAAATATTTAAGAAAAAGCTTACACGAACAGGTCAGAAGCCGAGAGGAAGCCATCCGGCTGCACAGCCCAGTAGACACCAGAGCAATGAGGTATTCGGCCCACGCAGGATTGTCCGAGCGCCTGGTCTTGTGGGAAACAGACCAGGCTGTGATGGCCTCAGACCCACAGAATGTGAAGAATGGGCAGAGCCCTGAGCCGGGGCACTCGCTAACGGCGTGCATAGCTGGGGTGGCCACACGTCACCCATTGGCCCCTCGTGCTCCTGTTGCTTTAATGTTCCCGGCAGTGAGGAGCTGACCTCACGAGGAAGCCCTCCAAGCTGTGTCACCAGGGCGCTTCTTGGGTACCCCTGCCTCCCTCCGTATCTCTGGCGAGGTGCTGGGCCCTTCTAGAGCCGTGCATGTCCGGCTCATTTGGGAGCTTTCTTTTTCTGTCCCTGGTGCCCTGCCCCTCCCACTCTGCCCCTTTAGGGGGCTCCTCCCAAGTGGAAGAGGAGCTCCATGGGCCCTTGCTCTTGCCAGCTTACAGGATTGGAAGGGCGACTCTCCCAAGCTAGCCCCAACCTGATGTTGGCGTGGAAGCACTTGTTGGCAGAGGCCACGAGGACACCTGCCACGGTACCGGAACCCGAGTCGCCAGGTCTCAGTTAAACATTTTACCTTGTACTGGGAGAGCAGAGGAGACAGTTAAAACACAGCATGCTGTTATGGACAAAATACAGATTCAGAATCAGATAAACATTACTCCAGCTCTCCCCTAACCTTCTGTTTCACCTTGAAACTGTCTTTGGGTTATAATTCCTTCAGAATTTCATTTTACATGCAGGAGTCACCTTGGCCTGCTCAGCTGTGGCGGAGTCTTTCCCACAAAGAGGCAAATGCAAACCCTTGGGACTCTCAGTGGAGAAGCAGCCACAGTGTCCTTTGATACTACTATTGTCACAAAGGATTTGGATTTGGTTTTCCCTAAGGATTTGGAGTTGGGGGGAAGCTGCATAGGACATTCCTCTTGTTCATCTGACACAGGCTGGGGAGCTTTGCTGGGGACACAGGCAACAGCAGAAAGGCGACACCCAGGAGGGAGGGAAATCGGGCTCTGTCAGCCTCTGCATGTGTCTGCCTCGGGCCAGGGCTGACGCTGGCCTCGTCATGGTGTTGTGGTGGTGTTGACGATGCTGACTGTGACAGCAGCTGACAGTTGCTGGCCATGAGCGGCCGGAAGTGTTTGACGTGAAGCAGCTCCTTATGGCATCGCCTGAGGGTAGGTGCCGGCCAGGGTGCTGGGCTTCTCTCAGGCCTCTCATGTAACCAGTGCCCTTCTTTTCTAAATTCTTGTTCCCCTTGCTGTAGGGAATTAGTTTGGTCCTAGATGGATCTTACCTTTTTCTTATTACAGGAACAATTTTAGGTATTCGTTAAGTGTTTGAGTATTTACTAACAACTAAACTGTGCTAACTGTTTTCTCATGAAATCCTTCCTTTGACCCCATGCAATGAGGAAAAGCAGGCGTGGTTCAAAGCAAATAACTGTAGACTGTACACGGCTCAGCCTTTTGAACCTCGACCCAAACACCGGCAGGCCCCAAGCTGCCATGTCTCTCCCTGTAATATTTATTGTTTATACGAAGAAAAGTGTAGGTTAGGCTCTCTGGTTTGAAGAGCAGAGCAGCTAAGAAAAGTAATGGGAATTCCTCTCCACCTCGACGACCTCCGTGGCTCCTACGCCTCTGCCTTCTGCAGGTGTTTGAGGCGGCCTGTGTCCTTCCTGCAGGCTGGGGGTGGCAATCAGGGCCCGGCTGGCCACGGGCCCCTTCCAGCTCTCTGCTTGCTTGGTGTCTTTGCCGCCGCGCTGCCCCAGGGCCTGGGCAGAGCCGTGCAGCAGCCGGCCTCACACATGGCTTTGATTCTTCTCTTTTCAGGCCCGGCCTGGGACACTCTTCGCTTCCCTCCGCTTCCCCTCTGGGAGCTCCTATCGCCACCCCTGCCCCTTGCTTCAGGCGATGCCTGAGCAGGAGCTGTGGCCAGAAGGGCCTGGCTCAGCACCCGAGACCCGCCTCAGCAGCTGGGACAGCATGACGAGCGCCACCTCCACCCACTCTGGATCTGTATGTACCGCCTCCTGTCGCCTGGCCACACCCCGCTCTGCTCCCAGCCCTGGTCCCCACACCTCCTCTTTCATCTTCCTCTCCTGCCAGTGAATCACAGCATTAGTGGGTGCCCTCCGCCTCTGAGTCATCCCTAGTCTACAGAGAACGGGGCAGGACCGTCTCAGAGAGGAAGACAATAGGACCAATAAGACTTTTCCTCCAACTTGCACTGGCCTGAGGGTTGAGGTGAGGAGAAGCAGTGGGCCTGTGGCCTGAGGTCGGGCGGAAGCTAGAGCACCCTTGTAGCGCCTGGACTCTTCTCTGCGGAGGGCAGCATGGCTTGGTCTTCTCCAAAGAAGTAAAGTAACTAGCAGCCCAAGTTCTGGAGCCACACACATCTGGGTGTCCTGTTACACACCCTATGACCTTGGGCAAAAGACTGAATCTGTCTAACCGCCAGTCTCCTCGGATTTAAAATGGGGGCCGTACTAACACCCAGTTCATAGGTTCCCATGGGGAAATGCACACAGGATATAAAGCCCTGAGCACTTTCCTCTGCGTAGAAAAGAAAACAGCCCATCTCCGAGCAGAGTCGGAGAAACTCGAGGTCAATGTGTTTGTTTGTGAATGGCATGTGATAAACTGATTTTTCTGGGCATGAATTCAAATCTTGGTTATTGCTAAGACTGGTGTGAAGGACTAAGTCTGCCCAACATCCAAAAGCAAACACTTCTTCATTGTTCATCCTTGTCACATACGTAAGAACCTTAGAGAATGTAGCCTTTCTTATTTAATGTTCTATACAGATATCCGAAAATGTAAGATTTAGGAGGGTCTCCACTGAAGGCCAAAGAGGTTTAGTATAGTTCATGGATTTTGATATGTAAAAATGGAGGTGAAAAGCAACACACACACACACACACACACACACGCACAGTCAAAATGTAGACAGCCTGCAGAATTTCTTTTGGCCTTACGGGATGGGAATGCAGAGGCAGCCTCCTGTTTCTGACAGGCTGAGCCCAGTGTGAATAGTCTCATTCTGCTGGACACAGAATGTGACAGAGATTAAAGGCTTTCAAAGCAAATGATCCACAAAGAAGAAATTAGAGAAATTAGCTTATCGTGGGCCAGGCTGTTTCAAGAGGATGACAGTAAAGATGTTCATTCAAGTGACTCCAAGGGCTGCATTTGGGGCTGCCCTTGACACAGAGACCCCATAGAGGCCAGGTAAGTTTTTAAGGCCAGGGGCAGATGGAAAAGTATTATTTAACAACTGCCTCCCCCCTGGATATCATTAGGGCCATCTCAAAATTTTCCCTGGCCATCTGAATGGATCTGGAGACTATACCACTCTAAAGTGTTCCCAATAGCAGGAAAAGACTCAGGCTGGGTTTCTCATGTTCTCCTGTGTTCTTTTGGTCTTCTCTTCAGCCTCAATCTTCCTGGCCTGGTAGAGCATGGGCAGAACCATCGGCGGGGGGCGCCGAAGTACCTTCTTCCAAATATCGCTTTGTGCCTTCTCATCATGAAAATGGTCTGCTTTAATGTCTGCCTCATATTTAGCACTAAGTTGTTTTCCCCACTAACCAAACCAACCAGTTTCTCCACCCTCCTTCCTGAAGTTAATATTTGCTTAAGAAATGACACTTACTTGAATGTCAGCCAGAGCCAAATGCCATCGAGTAAGTCAATATACAAGGGGGAAAATCCTGCGTGGAATGCAGTTCAAAGTGTAAATTATTTGGTGAGTGTACCTGTGGTAGTCATGCTGCTGTTTTCACTGGCCTGGCAGCCAGCAGTTGGCTGCATCTCCTGTCTGTTCTCGTACTGGCCTTGGCATACCAGATCAGGCATGCAGAAGACCTCTGAGAAGTTAAGAGCCCTACCATTCATTTTGTTGTCCACATAACTCCATTGAGAGGGAGACACCTGTAGTACAATGTTTGACAAAGGTCCGGCAGAGTTGGACTTAGGACCTGGGTCTACTGACCTGTACCCAGGACTGAACAGGAGAAGGGGCCCCTGCCCTCTACCTGTGCCACCGCCAGAGCTGGTGCTGGCGAGTCCCCAGCCTGACCTCTCTCCTCTCCCTGATGCCTGGTTTCTGGAAGGGACAGGTTTGCAAGTATAGCCTGAGTAAAAGCTTCCAGCTCTCTGCATTCTTTCCCACAACAGGGTGGTTCTCGGGTCCTGTCAGTCTCTACAGAGAGAGCTGTCTCTCATGACTCCTTCTCCCTGCAGAGTGATAACAGCTACGACTTCCTGTCAGCTGAGGAGAAAGAGTGTCTGCTCTTCCTAGAGGAGACCATTGGCTCCTTGGATGGTGAGGCTGAGAGCGTTCTGTCCACTGACCAGTCAGAGCCAGCGACAACTCCAACTCCCCGAGGTTTCAGAGCACTGCCCATCACCCAGCCGGCTCTCCAGGGTAAGACAGGCTGTCCCGGGAGCAACACCAAAAAAGTCAGTGCCTGCTTCTGGCCCTTCCCACCTTGCCTGCCCTCTGTTCCCAGAGTCACGGCGGAAGTGGGACCCACACTCCTCACCACCCTCCTGGCCTTGTCCCTGGAGGGAAGGAGGGACCTCCATCCAGCCAGCTTCCGGTCTGTCCAGGAAGTAGCAGAGGCCTGACAGGGAAGGGTTTTAGATGGCTCCCACACTCCCGTGAAGAAATTCTAAAGAGATGAGACCCTGCAGGCTGGGAAGGGCTGGAGAGGCCTGGATGGCTGGCCCTGGGGAGACTGAGACAGTCTGGGGGCTGACCTGCAGGGCCCAGAAGGTGAGGCTGCAGCAGATGGAAAAGGAAAGGGCTTCCAGCAGCAGTGGGTGGCACCTGGAGACCTTTGTTAGAGAAGGTGGAGAGCCAGCGGTGTCCAGGCCCAGAAGGGGATGCAGCCTGGTCCTGTGTCCCCGGGTGTGGGGAGAACTTTATGTTTGAGGACACTCGCAGTGGTATCAAGGCTACAATCACTTATTCATTCATTCAGCAAATATTTATTGACAATGCATTAGACCCTCCCTGGAGAGAGAGTAGGAAACGGGAACATGGTGCTAACTGCCCCTTGGGACTGACTCACCGGCCTCATGACTGGCAGCACCTGTCCGGCCTGCCGGAAGGAAAGACGCCACGTCCCTCTCCAGTGCACGGCACTGTGCGGCTACACAACCATCCAGGTCTCACAGAAAGTGAAGGTAGAAGAAGGAAGAAGCCCCAAGATAGCGGGAGGGAGCCAGCTTGAATTCCCCAATTCTGTAGAAGGCCAGGAGAGCCTGAACCAAGGATGAAGAGTAGATAGGCCCAACCATCGGGAAAAATAATCCCCAGTCTAAAGGAATCTGCTATTACTGTACAGATCAGTGGTGGCGAACCTGAGACTGATTGTTCAAACACAACCAAAACCCACTTGTGTATCGCAGCGTGCCAACACTGCAGTCAATCTTGAATACTGAGGTTTTAGTTTGGAGAGAACAACTCAGTGTTAACATCTTTTGTCGTAAAACAAAAACAATAGCACCCATGCCATAGGTTCGTCACCGCTGGTCTAGATGATATCCAGATAAAAGTGTTGCTCCTTTAAAAGCAAACAAACAAAACAACAAAAAAAGCCTACCTGTCGCTGGTTGGAGCCCAGGGTCTGGGAGTATTTGCTCTTCCTCTGCAGCAGGCCTCTCACCTCCGTGCACTCTTTTCTCCTGTCCTCACAGGAAACCCAGAGGAGACAATTACTCAGCTGAGCCCAGAGCCCAGAGGAGTGACCGAGATTCCCTCATCCTGTCCTCCTGAGGGGGGCCTGGGCCTCAGGTCTGGCTCCTACAGCCTCCCGAGGAACATCCACATTAGCAGAGACCAGAACTTCAGGAAAAGCAGCGCCCAGACTGACGGCCACTTCTCAGGACGAGGATCTGAGGGACACGTAGCAGAGCCCGGGAAAGAGGGGGGCAGCCAGAGCAGTGAGCCACTCGGGACACCAGCCAACCCGCAGAGGGCCACGCTGGGCCTGGACGCAGTGCTCATCCCCCCACCCAAGGCTTTCCAGGACACCTGGCCGGAGAAGCGTGGGGAGGACAGCCTGCCCGAGGGGCTGGGAGAGCAGAGCCACGCGCCCCCGAAGAGAGAGGAGGCCATGTCCCATACAGCCAGCAAGAGAGGCACAGCAGGGGCCCCTGGACGTGCACAGCCCCCTCCTGCCCAGTGGCCTCAAGATGCTAGAGCTGAAGACGCTCCCCTCCCATCTGGGGACGACTCACTGGCCCGTGTGGGCCCTGTCACCGCCCCGAAGCCCCGGAAGCTGCCCCCTAACATTGTCCTGAAGAGCAGCCGCAGCAGTTTCCACAGTGAGCCCCAGAGCTGGCTGTCCCGCCACAGCGAGGCTGCAGACGCTGCCCCGGGCTCCTCTTCCCTGCAGGAGCAGAGGAAAGCACGCAGAGAAGCACTGAAGAAACTGGGGCTACCCCAGGACCAGGAGGAGCCCAGCCTCCACCTCAGCCACCCCGCCAGCTCCATCAGGCTCAAGAAGACCCAGGCTCAGGGCCCTACTGCAGGCCCAGCCCCACCTCAGCCAGTGGCTCTGGCTCCAGTCTCAGCAGTTCTTCCTGCTGCAGAGAAGGCTCCGGCTTGGGCTCAGGCATCCTCTCCAGGCAAGGTTTGCACCACTGCCCAGGAAGCCCCTCCAGGAAAGGCCACAGCTCACAAATCCATGCCAATTCCTATCCCAAAGACCCCAAAGGCAAACAGTCCCCTGGCCGGGCCAAAGCCAGACTCAGGACCGACTCTCCAGGAGAGCAGCATCCCAGGCCTGAAACAGATGAACTTCAAGTCCAACACTCTGGAGCGTTCGGGCATCGGGCTGAGCAGCTACCTCTCAGCTGGGAAAGACCCCAGCCCCCAAACCAGCACCTCTCTGGGAAAGGACTCCATCCTGGAGAAGACTTCTCCCAGTGTGCTTCGGAACTCCCGGCCACGCCCTGCCTCCCTGGGCACTGGGAAGGACTTTGCAGGTATCCAGGTAGGCAAGTTAGCTGAGCTGGGGCAGGGCCAGAGCTCCAAGCATCTGTCTTACCAAGGACAGAGCCGTGACAAGCTTCCTCGACCCCTCTGTGTCAGTGTCAAGATTTCCCCAAAGGGCGTCCCTGATGGGCACAGGAGGGAGGCTCTGAAGAAGCTGGGGCTGTTGAAGGAGTAGCTGTGCCACAGACTAAGCCATGGGAGGGGCTCTCGGGTTCCCCTCAGGAGCTTTGCGACCTCAGAGCTCGGGGCTGGCAGGGCGGGCTTTTCTCAGATGCCCTCACTCTCTGAGGTGAGGGAACGGAGAGACTCGCTTCCAAGCATCTGTTTATATCCAAGGCCGTTGGCCACTGAGGGCCTGCATGGACATAGCTCTACACAAGAGGGTGTGTGTGTGCGAGTTTGTCTGCGTGTGTGAGGAGTTGTGCATATCACTATTTATGTAACACAAGGAATCACTGCTCAGAGTTCTGCTCTTGTGGGAGCTTTTCTTACAATGGATAGAGTTCAGCCTTCGCAGAACTGAGTGGAGGGAGGTGGCCAAGCTTGAGAAGAAAATCAAATGACACAGTGGATGTGCAAGTTACTTTAAAAAATTACATTCTGTGCATAAAGGTCCCAAGAATCCCTGCAGCAGATGCAGACTGGCTCACACCTTGCTGGACACTCTCGGTTCAGGGCCTGGACAGAGCCTGGAGCCAAGAAGAGCTGGTCTGTTATCTCTTCGCCCACGGCCCTCTCGGTGTCACACACCCCTGCGAACAAACCTCTCAGTCCACTGATCGCAGAGCAGCTCCCAAGGGCCTGGCAGGGCAGGATAAGTAACCGCACCCACACCTCACTGCTGCCCTGGGGGTCTGCGCCCATGGGCCTCGGCCTCCGTAGATGCAGTAGAAACTGCTGGGCTCCAGACCGCCACCCTGTTCTTCCTGCCCTCTGGCTCCCTATCTCGCTCTGCATCTGCCTGACTCCAGGCCTGGTCGTCGCAGAGGCGGAAGCCCCAGCCCAGAGGCTCAGCAAGGACTGCAGAACTGTTTCAGGCCTTGTCCGTGCGATTGCAGGTAGCTTTCTGCGATTGCAGTACAGCTTCTCCAATGTCCTCAGTTCCCACAGTGGAAATGAGCACAATGCATAGAACATCAGAGCTCCAAGGGACCCTGGGGAAGTCACATCCGCCCTTTCGGGGTGGACAAGCAGCCCTTCAGGGTTACTCTGCTATCAGCAACCGCTGAGATGGGAACCTGGGCGCCTAGTTGCCTGAGCACTGCCGCCCCTCACTGCTGTTCGTGCATCCACACAGACCTCAAAAGTGCACGGTCACTGTCCACGCCTCAGCCCTCAGGCCCTCTGACGGCCCGTGTCTTCTGAAGCACCAAAGATTAAACGCTCAGGCTAATATTCAGTATTGTGATTTTTAAAAAGATTTCATCTCCAGAAAGTGGCTGTGTAATAATTCATTCTTAACCAAGACACTTCTCTGCTCAGGTCGCCTGACCACACTGCACAACTTGAGCAAACACCAAAAGAGGGAGATGTGTGTGAGTAGGGATGTGGGCTTGTGAATACAAACCGGGCGACCAGACATGACCCCCGCTTCCCCTTAGGAAATACGCCTCGTTCATGTCTTTGCCAGGGTTGGAATCCAGGATATCCAGATGTGAGGGGCAGATAAAGCCACGTGGTTGGAAAGGTGATCCTTCACATCTGCAGAGCATTTCTGGGCCACGTCCTTATGGACTCATCACTGTCTGAAAATGATGAGCCAGTTAAGGCAAGGATGACAAATCGCTCCTCCCTGTCATGGCATGTGCTGTGTAGGTGTGGCAGTTTCTGTGTACACTCCTGCACACACACTCACACCCAAAAGCCCGGTGCCACATTCCTGGCCCTGGGGGAGGAGCGGGTCTGTCATGGCCACTGGAGGCTCCCACGCAGGTGAAGCTGAATCTTATTACAGGCTCCCAAAAAGAGAGCAGGCCTCTTTCACAGGATGGATTCAGCATGCTGTACTAGGTGAGCTGCTTCGTGTGTGCATTTCAGGACGCAGCCTGATTCCTTACTTATTAGTTGCCCTGAAGAAAAGGAAACAGGAGACTAGCTGTCAACTGAGACATGGTAGGAATCGGGCTGTGGCGTCAACAAGAGGCTGACCAACCCTGGTCAAGTGCCATCTGCTACAGCCCCACCGCTGAGGCAGGAGGTCTCTCTCCCCAGCTAACAGAGCTCCACACGGCCCGTACCTGCCCGTCCATGTCTTTACCCCAGTGATGTGCTCATGCCCCCAATTCTCTTCAAAGATACCACACTTCCCTGCATCCTTACCCTTCAAATACTGCAGCCTGCTTTAAGGCTGATCTAGGGGATTCAAGAATAGTAATAAATCCAAACTTGGACCTCTTCATTTTGAAGAGGGTTAGGAGGACCCGGTGAGGACATCCACCTCCCTGACCATGTGATGCTGGACCCACCTGTGATAAGGTGATGGGTCTGTCCATTGTATCTACACAGGATTGCTCTTCGCTCAGCTTGAGCTGGTTTGGGGGAGGTGATAGTGGGATCAGAAGATTTGGGGTAGAAGTTTGTAAAGATCACCTGTCTAACTTTAAAAGCCAAAGTGACAGTTCTTCCACTTGACCTTGGGTCTCTGCTATGCCCTGCCATAGTCTTGTTGGTGCTGGGCACAGACCATCTGCCAGGTGCAGGTGGTGGCCTCTCTAGCCCTGCCCAGTGGGGTCTGTGTCCTCAGGTGTGTCGCCAGACACTCCTGTGAGTCACCACTTATTGCTGCCCTGGCAGTCCTGCACTCCGACTTCCAGTGTGGCAGTGCAGACCGATGTGTCTCACACTGAGACACATAAGTCAGGACAGGTCGGCACCTCTCACCTCCTCCTGCAGTGGGAAGTGTGATCTCACAATGGGAGGTGTGCAAGCATCCATGTTGGTTTCAGGGAAGGAAGGGCCAGTGAAGGGCAGGAGAGCAGGACCTAGCTGATGTTCTGGCTTGGAGCGGAAGGTGAAGGCTGAAAAGACTACAAGATGTGTGAGCGTGTGAGTGAGCCCCTGCCTCTTTGGGCCCACTGTCTGTGTGGGCAGAGTAGTGTCACACCATCAGCACGTGAGGCTCGTGGGTGGACAGGAGGAATTGTGTCCATCTCCATGGGAACCCAAGGAGGAATGAAGATGCAATGCTTCTAGATTCTCTTCCTCGTGTGAGTGACTATGGAGCACATCAATCTAGGCTCATCTTCAGATCCCATCACTTACCAATCAGGTACTCTGGGGAAATCCTTTGACTTGTTGACCCTAAGAGTTCTCCTTGTAAAACGGGGAAGTACCACCACCCTGTCACAATTGTGGGGATGGATAAGGGATATAAAATGTGTAAAGCTCAGTGCAGGGTACAGTGGAGCCGCTCAGTTAGATAGTGCTGTCTGGGGGATCTTCATCCTTTCCCAAAGGAACCAGACATGGAGAGCTTTGGAAGCCAAGAACTCACCCAACTCCGCAGAGAGGAAACAGAAGAGAGATTTGCATATGAAAGTCCAAAGTAACAACTAGCCTTCCGCACACCCTCCAGGTGACTCAGCTTCTCCCAAGCCAGGTTTGCTGGAATTTGAAAAGAAAGGAATCAGTAGGAATCAGGTTTATGCCATGGTAAGCCTGAACCTATTGCTTTCAGCTTCTGAATCCTCAGACCAAATTCCCCCTGACTGTCAGTCTCATGCTGCCCATGACCACATAGTGTTTTTCTTTATGCTTCCTCTGACTTCCTTTGGTTGTACTGTGCGGTTCATGGAACTATATATTGTTTTATAGTTATTTTTAAGATGGAGGGGGAATATCTTATGTAACACAAAAAACTCTGGCTTAAATTAGAAAGAGAAGCTGAAAAGTTTTAAAAATTCCTGGAGTGTTAAAAAAAACAAACAGGGGGGCTGGGGATTTAGCTCAGTGGTTCCACTGCCTACCCCACAAGCGCAAGGACCTGAGTTCGATCCCTGGTACCAAAAATAAAAAACCCAAACAAACAGACAGGGTAGGCATCTTTCTGGAATGAGTCAGGTATTAGTTATCAGGAGACAAGTGCGTGGCATGACCCCTCTAAATCCCCTGGTGCAGGGACACTAAATTGCAGGAGTCATCACCGCCTTCGTGGTCATCCCTGACACTAGGACACAAATGAGGTAGAAACAGGTGACATTCCACTCCACCTTGCCATTCTCTCCTGCTGCTCACTGTTACCTGCTATTTTGAGCGCTGGATACTATAAAATACGAAGGCATCCAGACAGAGCTGTGGACCGGGTGAGCCTTAGCATTTCACTCCATTGCCCTCATAACGGAGATGCCTTGGACACGATGGTCTCCTTGCCTGCCAGCCCAGAAATGCATGTTTCAGTAAGTCCAAAAACGTTAGCTAGGAAGCTCAACACCCTGCGAAAGATCTCACTATAACCCACTGAAGGAGATTCAGGTTTTCCAGTGCAACTTCCCACCTACAGAGGAGCTCTGTTAACGTATGTATGAGTGTGTGTGTGATATGTGTGTGCATGTGTGTGTGCGTGTGCGCACGCGCGCTTAAGCACATACTCTGCATACATATATTCAGAAAGGTGACTGGGTGGGTGGATAGGTGGGAGAGAAGAAGGGAGGGAAGGGGCAGATGGAGAACATGGCCTGGCCAGGAACACGGGTTTGGGAGTCAGGCTTCGGGGCCTCCGCACCTCAATCCCTTTTCCAGCCATTTCTTTTTGCTTCCTTCAACTTCTTTATTGTGTAGTTCAAGACACTATATGCTAACATATAGAAAATTGTTTATGTTTTTTAAAGAGGAAAAAGTGAACTTAAATCACAACAGGCTGAAGCCCTCCAAGGTAAGTCAATAATGATACTTGCCCTTGCGGGTTTTATGAGCATAGAGTCAAATGAGATAATACACACAAAACCCTTCGCACACAGCTCAGTAAATGCTGTCTCTTAATCCTACTGTCATATGCACCTGGACTTCCGATGCCAGTGGCCCCCATGAGGACTGGATCACCTGCAGCCTCACCTAGATTCCTCAGGCTGAAACAACGTTCCTCCAGTTTTCACAACCTTCTGCAGCCGAGTGCCTCAAAACCCTGTTCCGTCTGCATCCTCCGTGCGCTGCCGAGAGCGGCTCACACCCACCACTCCTCATTCTCTACTCTCCACCTCGCCTTCTTCTCATCCCCGCTGCAGAGTCAGAGCCCAGGCCTCTCCGACTGAACAGCAGATGATGCCAAGCATCTTCTTGTTTTCTGAGTTTTACCGAAGCTCAGACAGGTGGTGCCAAAGTGCTGACCACGACCACATACCCCACCGCCTCCCAGGACCCCTCTCCTCTCTCTTCCCTCCCAAACAGTAGAACAACCAGGAAATCCTCTCCACCCAGACTTGGGGCCCGTCATGATCTAAGCATTAACCTGAGACTTTTCAAAATATTCCTCGGGTATGAGCAGAGGAGACTCACTGGACTAGCTCTCCCTCCTCAGCGCGGGCCTGAGAGGAAGACCCACTGAGGGGTGCTCACTTCCTCCAGCTGACCTGCACCACCTTCCTCCGAGGGGCTGAGTGAGGCGGACTCCACAGAGGCCTTTGGATTGGTCCCCTGCACTGTCCAGCCGCTCGGATATGAGGAGACGTTTGTTGCCTCCTCCCTGAGGGGCAAGGGTGCCTCTGCATCTGGAGAGCTCCCCTAGGCGCTAGTGGTGAGAGGAGGTATTGTTCAGACCGAGTTATGACATCACTGGCGCTTTCCCGTGACTTGAAAACAGGCACAATTCTAGCCTCACCTTCCCTCCTCTGCCTCAGGAACTAGGAACCACCCTGTCCTGATCCTATGAGCTGAGAAGGGTTACCCAGTCCCCTGCCCCTGAGCAGCCAGCCTCCTGCAGGGAGAGGTCCAGGTCACTGCCAAGGTTCCATGGTGGCTTCTCTGGTCCTCCTTCCTCGTGGGGCTGGAATAGCTCCTCAGGCCATTGCACTCGAATTTCCAGACCTAAGTGTCTGGAAGAGCAGGACCGAGCTCTCCCTGAGGAAGCTTCCCCCCAGACCACCCCTCTGTGCTCTGTGCCACAGCTGTCTACGCCACGTCTGAAAGGGAGCTCAGGCTCAGCAGCCCAGAGAAAGAGCCATGGGACCCGTCGGGTCCTTTAACAGTGTGATCTGCCTCCATGAGCACCATGGCGTTCATCAGCCCCCGATGCCCTAATGACCCGTTGCCGTGTCCTCTCCACGGCTCACAGAAGTCGCTAGTCCAGTCACGTGCAGGTCACCTCACACCTGTCCTCTTTTCTCCCTCTCTCCCTATCACCTCTCTCTCTCCTCTCTCCTCCCTTCTCTCTCTCTCTCCTCTATTTCTCCTCTCCCTCCTCCTCCTCCTCCTCCTCCTCCTCTTCCTTCTCTTCCTCCTCCTCCTTCTTCCCCCCACCCTCAATGTAAAAGCAGTGGTCTGGTGGTGGCCTGCCTCCAGTTCCCCATCTGCCCATCAACCAGGAGGATTTTGCACCGGTAGCACACTATGTTTCATGTAAGGAGGAGGAGACCTGAGAGAATACATGTGTCTGCACATATGTGGAGAAAGAAATACAGGAGTAACCAAAAGCCGGCGATCAATTAATTACCTAGAGAGGGCGGGCAGGGATGCAGCAGAAAGAAAGGAAGGATGGAAGCAGGAAGAAAGGGGAAAGGAATTGTACTTCCCTGAGTATGCCTATTTGTATGGCTCAAATTTGAAAGCCCTAGAATACTTCACATGCCCATTAAATACACACACACACATGCAAACAAATGCCCAGAGTGTGTGTTTAGGGAGATAGGGAATTCCAAATGGAACACACACTGTAATAAATTAACCTCTGTTAAGAATGAATACCATCACCAAACCAAAGGAGTGGAGGAGAAAAGAGCTTTGTAAATAATTTAAATATATATATATATATATAGGCTAAGTGCTTTGTAAAATAAAAAGCACAGATTCTATTCTAAATGTGTTTTTACATTTATGGGTCAACAATTATAAAACTATTTTATATTATGTTGCTTCGGTGTATGTTTAGATCCCCCCCAAAGCCTCATGAGACTTTCTATTTCAGAGGTAGTGGAATCTGGAATGTGTGATGCTGGGGTTAAGAGCATGTGGTTACTAAGCTACTACACCTGATTGATTAGTGTCTCACCGCCCTAATCCTGGTAGTCTAAATAAGATAAAAGGGGAGATAAGATAACAGCAGAAAGATGCTGTTAAACTCTCTTGTTGCCTTCGCTTCCTTGCGTGTGCCATGTTGCCATGTTGTTCTCCTCTTCAAGGCCTGTTTGCCATCTCAGCCTGGGATCCAGCTCTACCCAGGGCCTGGGATGGAGCCAGGGAAAACTCCTAGCCAGAGACGGAAAAACCTGTTCATCACAATTCAGCAGGACCTCCCTTTAGTCCTGGAGAAGAACACTGTGGCTTATGAGGACAAACAGTCTGGAATAGATGTGGGGGCCCATCTTGAGAATCATAACCAGAGGTAGCCTTTCCTGCAGTTAATGTACACAAGACGCAGGCCATGCACTTTCCATACATGAACAGTTGGAATCTTAAATGTTCTCCAAGGCCCACATGTCATGACTTGGTCTTTGGCACTCTGGGAAGTTATGGACACTCGAGGAAGTGAGACTTAGGGAGATATTTAGGTCACCGAAGGCTGCCCTGCAGGAGATTAGGCAGCCTCAGCCCCTCCTGGCTGGCTTGCTCCTTGGCTGTGATGTGGGATTTTGCTCTACCACACACTCCCTGTCACCACAACCTGACACCCCCACCAGACCCTAAAAGTGATGATCTGTCCAGTCAAGGACCAGAACCTTCAAACTGTGCCAGAGCAACCCTTTTCTCTTTCTACGTTGATTCTCTCCAGTATTTGTTATAGTAACAGAAAGCTGACGAACACACCACGTGACCTGCTTAACCCTCACACCTACCCTAGTATTATGGCCATTATTTCAAAAGGGGAAACTAAAATATAAAGAGATTAAGAGATTTCCCCAAGTGGCATCAGGCTCAGATCCCCAGCTGTTACACAGACTCCTTAAACCTGTGCTTTCTCTGTCACCTGCTCAGAGGCTGACATGGTCCCACCTCTGGAGACATCTAAGTAGGAAAGGCTTCTTGAGAGACCTCTGTCGGCCAGCTCCCTCTGCTTGTCTGTCTTGTCAGCTCTGACCGCATTTGCAACGGTGTCTGGAGATGCCATTCCGAGTTGAGCTTCACTGGTGAGGGCTGCACAGCAGGAATTTGGGGCCCAGCAGGTTGGCAGGGTAAGGGCTGGTAGACACATGAGCAGGGTCGGGGCCTTAATTACGTGAGAGCAGGCAGCCCACCCCACCTCAGGGGACAGTTCTTGTCCTGGACTCATCTGAGAGACAGGGCTGTCAGCTGCATGTGGGGTGGGGCTAGGTTTAGGAGAGTGAGACTTCTACTGCATTTTCCTGAAAATAAGACCTAACTAGAAAGTAATCAGCCTTGAAAACTAGAGATCAAAAATGCCACCCCCAATCACCTTGCCCTCCCGTCATTACATAGCAGCCACCGAGAAAGAGGATATGGAGGTCTAATCTTCTGCCTGAGGCTGACCATCACCATGGTAACAACCAGCATTTATTTTCCAGATAGGTCTTATTTCCCGGGAAACTGACTCTTCAGCCTCCTGCTCACTTCCTACCGGGAATTCATTTTTTGAGTCCCAGGGAAATTGCCTCTACCCCTAGAGCCCCTCCCGTTCTCCTGGGAGCATGAATTCACCAAGAGCAAACTTCCCCACTCCGTAGGAGCTCAACCTTCAAGTCCTCTTTCCCCAGCTCTGTGAGAGGGGAAGCACTAAAGGTCACAGTGCAGAAGGTTGTCACGCTTGGTGCTTCCTCCGTGTGACAGTCCTGTGCTTGGAACAAGTCTCCTGACATCGCCGATGCCTTTCCTGGTTCTCAGAGATTTTAATTTCACTTTATCGGTAATGTTTGCAGTGCATAATGCTTACATTCATCACAGGGAATTGGTATCAGGGTTGTTCTGAGACTTACATGAAATAC